>NW_027454121.1:74654-101477 GCF_040206685.1 Ascaphus truei | reverse complement strand
TTATAGAGGGGAGGAGGAGGGAAAAAGAGATATAGAGGGAGGAGGAGGAGGGAAAAGGAGATATAGAGGAGGAGGAGGAGGGAAAAGGAGATATAGAGGGAGAAGGAGGAGGAAAGGAGATATAGAGGGAGGAGGAGGGAAAAGGAGATATAGAGGCAGGAGGAGGAGGGAAAAGTAGATATAGAGGGAGGAGGAGGAGAGGGAAAAGGAGATATAGAGGGAGGAGGAGGGAAAGGGAGATATAGAGGGAGGAGGAGAGGAAAAGGAGATATAGAGGGAGGAGGAGGAGGGAAAAGGAGATATAGAGGGAGGAGGAGGAGGGAAAAGGAGATATAGAGGGAGGAGGGAAAAGAGAGAGATAAGGAGGAGGGGAGGTGAGAGGAGGAGGGAGATGGAGGGAGGGGTGAGAGACTCTGTTCTGTTGTGGCTGACAGATTAAATCTGTCAGTGGTGACATTGGATACTGAGGCTTGAGCCTCATTACTCCAAGTTCTCTTGTTGAGTGTATTGTCGCACATTTAGAAAGCTTCTTGATCTGTGTTACTTACCACATTTTAGTTGGTTTCACACGGTCAGCGCTGTTATGGGTGGGAGAGAGGGACAGAGATGGGGGGGGGGAGGGGGGAGAAGGAGAGAGGGGTCAATTAGAAAGGAAGGAGGGAGAAACGTGATGTACTGTCACATTGTATCATGGTGCCGGGCTGTCACATGGTAATGTGGTGTGTCACATTGTATCACGTTGTATCCTGTTGTCCTGTGCAACATTATATCATGTTGTGCCATTTCATATTGGGGTTAATGTAACTGCGATAGTGAGTTTCCGTGAAATAATGCTCCGTGTGGCACTATCGCATCTTAATGAATAACCCCAATTATGTCATGTTTTCTTGTGCCATATTGTATCATGATCGTTCACGTTGTGTAACATTGTATCATGCTGTCACATTGTTTCATGGTGCACTTTCATTTGGTATAATACTGGGTCACATTATTTCATGGTATCGGGCTGTGTCACATTGTATCATGGTATCAGGCTGTGTCACATTGTTTCATGGTATCAGGCTGTGTCACATTGTATCATGGTATCGGGCTGTGTCACATTGTATCATGGTATCAGGCTGTGTCACATTGTATCATGGTATCGGGCTGTGTCACATTGTATCATGGTATCGGGCTGTGTCACATTGTTTCATGGTATCAGGCTGTGTCACATTGTTTCATGGTATCAGGCTGTGTCACATTGTATCATGGTATCAGGCTGTGTCACATTGTATCCTGGTATCGGGCTGTGTCACATTGTTTCATGGTATCGGGCTGTGTCACATTATTTCATGGTATCGGGCTATGTCACATTGTATCATGGTATCGGGCTGTGTCACATTGTATCATGGTATCGGGCTGTATCACATTGTATCATGGTATCAGGCTGTGTCACATTGTATCATGGTATCGGGCTGTGTCACATTGTTTCATGGTATCGGGCTGTGTCACATTGTTTCATGGTATCAGGCTGTGTCACATTGTATCATGGTATCAGGCTGTGTCACATTGTATCATGGTATCGGGCTGTGTCACATTGTTTCATGGTATCGGGCTGTGTCACATTGTATCATGGTATCGGGCTGTGTCACATTGTATCATGGTATCGGGCTGGGTCACATTGTATCATGGTATCAGGCTGTGTCACATTGTATCATGGTATCGGGCTGTGTCACATTGTATCATGGTATCGGGCTGTGTCACATTGTATCATGGTATCGGGCTGTGTCACATTGTATCATGGTATCGGGCTGTGTCACATTGTATCATGGTATCGGGCTGTGTCACATTGTATCATGGTATCGGGCTGTGTCACATTGTATCATGGTATCGGGCTGTGTCACATTGTATCATGGTATCGGGCTGTGTCACATTGTATCATGGTATCGGCTGTGTCACATTGTTTCATGGTATCAAGGGCTGTATCACATTGTATCATGGTATCGGGCTGTGTCACATTGTTTCAATGGTATCGGGCTGTGTCACATTGTTTCATGGTATCAGGCTGTGTCACATTGTATCATGGTATCGGGCTGTATCACATTGTATCATGGTATCGGGCTGTGTCACATTGTATCATGGTATCGGGCTGTGTCACATTGTTTCATGGTATCGGGCTGTGTCACATTGTTTCATGGTATCGGGCTGTGTCAGATTGTATCATGGTATCAGGCTGTGTCACATTGTATCATGGTATCGGGCTGTGTCACATTGTATCATGGTATCGGGCTGTGTCACATTGTATCATGGTATCGGGCTGTGTCACATTGTTTCATGGTATCGGGCTGTGTCACATTGTATCATGGTATCGGGCTGTGTCACATTGTATCATGGTATCAGGCTGTGTCACATTATTTCATGGTATCGGGCTGTGTCACATTGTATCATGGTATCAGGCTGTGTCACATTGTTTCATGGTATCAGGCTGTGTCACATTGTTTCATGGTATCTGGCTGTGTCACATTGTTTCATGGTATCGGGCTGTGTCACATTGTTTCATGGTATCGGGCTGTGTCACATTGTATCATGGTATCGGGCTGTGTCACATTGTATCATGGTATCAGGCTGTGTCACATTATTTCATGGTATCGGGCTGTGTCACATTGTTTCATGGTATCAGGCTGTGTCACATTGTTTCATGGTATCAGGCTGTGTCACATTGTTTCATGGTATCTGGCTGTGTCACATTGTTTCATGGTATCTGGCTGTGTCACATTGTTTCATGGTATCGGGCTGTATCACATTGTTTCATGGTATCGGGCTGTGTCACATTGTATCATGGTATCGGGCTGTGTCACATTGTTTCATGGTATCGGGCTGTGTCACATTGTATCATGGTATCAGGCTGTGTCACATTGTTTCA
Organism: Ascaphus truei; assembly: GCF_040206685.1. Taxonomy (NCBI): domain Eukaryota; kingdom Metazoa; phylum Chordata; class Amphibia; order Anura; family Ascaphidae; genus Ascaphus; species Ascaphus truei. The sequence goes on along the minus strand of NW_027454121.1, from coordinate 98,575 downwards.
TGGTATCGGGCTGTATCACATTGTATCATGGTATCAGGCTGTGTCACATTGTATCATGGTATCGGGCTGTGTCACATTGTATCATGGTATCAGGCTGTGTCACATTGTTTCATGGTATCGGGCTGTATCACATTGTATCATGGTATCAGGCTGTGTCACATTGTATCATGGTATCGGGCTGTGTCACATTGTATCATGGTATCGGGCTGTGTCACATTGTATCATGGTATCGGGCTGTGTCACATTGTATCATGGTATCGGGCTGTGTCACATTGTATCATGGTATCAGGCTGTGTCACATTGTATCATGGTATCGGGCTGTGTCACATTGTATCATGGTATCGGGCTGTGTCACATTGTTTCATGGTATCGGGCTGTGTCACATTGTATCATGGTATCAGGCTGTGTCACATTGTATCATGGTATCGGGCTGTGTCACATTGTATCATGGTATCGGGCTGTGTCACATTGTATCATGGTATCGGGCTGTGTCACATTGTATCATGGTATCGGGCTGTGTCACATTGTTTCATGGTATCGGGCTGTATCACATTGTATCATGGTATCAGGCTGTATCACATTGTTTCATGGTATCGGGCTGTGTCACATTGTATCATGGTATCGGGCTGTGTCACATTGTATCATGGTATCGGGCTGTGTCACATTGTTTCATGGTATCGGGCTGTGTCACATTGTATCATGGTATCAGGCTGTGTCACATTGTTTCATGGTATCGGGCTGTGTCACATTGTATCATGGTATCGGGCTGTGTCACATTGTATCATGGTATCGGGCTGTGTCACATTGTTTCATGGTATCGGGCTGTATCACATTGTTTCATGGTATCGGGCTGTATCACATTGTTTCATGGTATCGGGCTGTATCACATTGTTTCATGGTGCACTGTCATTTGGTATCATACTGTGTCACATTGTATTTTTTTTTTACCCAACAGGTGTTTGTGATGCAGAATGATTATACGATTCCAGGAGTCGGTGTCGCTCCTCCAGGGGCTTCAGGGAACCCAAACCCCTACCCTGTGCCCCCCAGCAATGAGAATCAGGGGGGCAATGGTTTCAGGATCGCCATGGTCTCTGCAACTCAGCCTGAGATGTCCGGGAATCCAACTCTACCTCAACCTGACTACAGAGGCAACAATGTGTCCCCTCTGTACCCCGTCCTCAATAACCCCCAGTACCGATAGCCCTGCACCTGCAGACCCACTGAGGTCTCAATCCTGAGAGACAGAACCAGGGGGGACACAGGGAGAGGGGGGGAGGGTTTATAGACATGGAGTAGGAGGGGAAGATAAAGAGGAGGAAGGGGGAGGCAGGTAGAATGAGGAGGAGAGGAGGGGGAGACAGTAAGATAATGAGGAGGGGGAGGCAGGTAGTATGAAGGGGAGAGGTGGGGGAGACAGCAAGATAATGAGGAGGGGGAGGCAGGTAGTATGAAGGGGAGAGGTGGGGGAGACAGCAAGATAATGAGGAGGGGGAGGCAGGTAGTATGAAGGGGAGAGGTGGGGGAGACAGCAAGATAATGAGGATAGGGGGCGAAAAGATAGAGAGAGGAGGGGGAGGCAGATAGTATGAGAGGGAGAGACGCAAAGATAATATGGAGGAGGGGGGAGACCGGTAGTATGAGGGGGAGAGGAGGGGGAAACAGAAAGATAATAAGGAGGAGAGGGGAGGAAGGTAGTATGAGGGAGAGAGGAGGGGTGAGACAGGGAAAGATAGAGATGAGGGGGGGGTTCACCGAATTCTGATAAGGGGAATCAGAGCTTGATCAGGCGTAACTGCTATTGACTTGAATGAAAGTCACCAGATCGAGCTTCCAGCCGCCTTATCTGACCTTAGTGAATCTCCCCCTCTGTCTCCTAAAGGTCAGCCCCCCCTTGGAGTCCGGGCCAAAGTGCCATAGTGCCAGTGACATGTTTAAGGGGTCACATCTGGGTGGTTGACTCCTAAAAGTAGGTGGGTTTGTAAACATGATGAGCTGAGACTTGGGAGGGAGTGATTTCCTCTGGCTGCTCCCTGCCAGATATCTGTGTGTTTAGCAAGAGTTTACACAGGCAGCGCCCCCTCTCTCCCCCGCCCCCTTATCTGTATTAGCTCTCTGAGATAGGGTGGGATACGTGTTCTTTTATGCCTGGCTATGTGAGGTCTATAGCAGCCACCCTAATACAACACACCCGTGACCCTAATACAACACGCCCGTGACCCTGATATAACACGCCAGGAACACTAATATAAATCCAGAATGCCCGCCTGCCTACTGTGACTCTGGGTGTGATTGCTGTATATCTGCTCTCCGTGTATTATGGTTTTTCTCCAATAAAATGGTATCACTGCAAAGAATCTTCTCCTTGGACGCCACAGTGTTCCAGGCATACTCGGCAGTACTCTGCTTTACCGCCTGTCCCATGGTTGTCATGTGACCCAGCGCGTCACCCCATTGGGCAGCAATCCTTGTGTTAGGAATAGCCCTGACATAGTTTCCTAAATCTCCCTCTCACAGTTCCTTTGTCTGTCCCCCGGCTGTGCTGCTATTTCTGTCTGCTCTGGGTTTTCCTCTGTCTGTCTCCTCCTGGGTGCTCCTGTCTTCTGTCTCTGCCAGTCCTTATAGTTTCCTGTTTGCTGCCTAGCCTTTGCTTTGTATTCCCTGGACTTCTCTGTCACAACCTGTTCCTGATTCCTGTACTTGTCCTTGCGAATAAAAGGTCCTTGCCTGCAAACAGACTTGTTCCCTGTGTGTCCCTTGCCCTGTCCCTGTGGATTCCCTGCTGCCAACCTCTGCCCGTGACCCTGACCACGCTATCTGCCCCCTGCCTCCGACCTCTGCCTGTGACTCCGACCATGCTATCTGCCACCTGGTATAGATAGATACTACTCTCAGCTCCAAAAATAGCATAAATGGGAATATTCAAAGCATGGCAAAGAAACCCAAAATAATGTCAATTTTTCTACAAAGAACTCCTTCAAGCATACAAGTGAACTCTCTTAGTGGTATTCATTTTTTTTGTGCAACTTATAGACACACCATAAAACATCTGGACTTTACTTGCATTGACTGTTTTCCATAATGGAATCGACATCAGAAATGGAATCAAATATACAATCTAATACGAAATCACATTTCGCCTTTAATTGTTTTAATCTTACAGAAAGAAACAAAAAAAAAGCCAATTCTGTATTTGATAAGAATAATGAGATTCTGTGAAGATTCTCAAGATCTAAAGAAATATTTTACTTTATTAGAAAAACTAATCTCAAATGACTTAAAAATCTGGTGGGAAAAATGGAAAGACTATCAGCCTTCCTGAAAAGGTCCACCACCTCTTTCAACAATACCTGGGACTCATGGCTAATGTATATGCTCCCCCAACGCCAAAATACCCCATAGCAATAATAAATAAAGACCCTTTTACTAAGGCAGCCAAAGATCAGGAGCCAAATCCCCCCCCCCTCCCCTATCTCAACCCCCCTCACCCCGTACCCCCCCCCTTCTATCAGTCTCTCTCCCCTTTTCTGTTTCTTAACCCGCGCTACCCCGACAGACCTCTTAAGGTCAGGGGAACGTTGGGACTTTCTCCCCCGCCTCAGACAAAAGTTAGAAAACTTGTATTAGGCTAAAAGGTTGACAAATATTCAAAAAGCTGTAAATGTTATAAATGCCTAATAAAAATTTTTGAAACAAAAAAAAAATCTGGTGGGAAATCACTACACTTGAGAATTACCAATCAACCAAACGAATCCCCAGAGGGTTGAGAATGACCAAAGCACCCACGTGTGGATTTGCAGACAGAGATTTTGAAAAGCAGTGTTGTCTTATACTAGATGACTGCTCTTTCAAACTCGTTGACCTTATCATACAACATAGACAGAAAGAGAAAAAAATAGCCAAACAACTAGTAGAAGAATTACAGACCAAGTTAGAAGAATTTACACATTGATGAATTTAATGAATATGATAAATTAGCCATTAATATTAAACAATTTGAAAACAACAGCATGCAAGTTAAAGAGAATAAATATGACAGAGATAGACTTGACAACGAACGTGGGCAGGTAAACATCGGGCATAAACCACAGCCAGCAAAAAAATTCTCACCAAAAAATACACATTCTCAAAGAGGCAGCAAACCATCTAAATCCATTGTAAAGAAACCAAATAAGTCTAAACATTCTGATAAAAGAAATACAGGTTCAGAAATAACAGACAGTGAATCCATCACACACGGGGTCTCTTTTTCTGAGTACGGTTCCCTAGCATCATCAGCTGATGAAGCCAGCACTTCAGGAAGATCATATGTGAGTCGGAATTCATCTAGCAGACACCAAACGTCGTCAAAAAAGCAGAGAAAGAAAGGACACAGGACGAAATCACAATCCAGGAACAAATCCATCAAAGAGGAGTCGATATTGAAAATTGAAGATACAAATGTCATTAATATCTCTAAATATCAATTATCACAAGCAGAGTTAAAAGTATTAGACCTTAGTTTGACTTTTGCTCCTAATAGGGATTTCAATCTTTTCTCTACCATTGTAGATTTGTATAAATTTACTAGAAAATTATCTCTCAAAAGATTTGAAGGGCAGACAAACCCACACTGGTCATACCACCATACCACAAGATTCTAATGCTTTGATTCACGAAAAAGTTGAACACACATTACCAATCTTTGACATTTCAAAGCAGATGACGTTTCGCGATCAATGGTTCCTTCGTGATATGATAGAACTATCAGAAGAACACAAAGAATCATCTGATCTATCAACCAATTTTTTGGGCAGGCAACCATCAGGACTATCAAAGCATAGATTAGTGGGCCCGCATCACCATGTATAACAAGAGAATTGTGTAAAGTGAGAGGTGCTCTGGAGGATATGGTTATAGTATTTAATACTATAACCATCAGGACTATGTAATAAATCGAAATTCTGTCCAGATACCACAAATGATAATGTTATTAATTTGTTCAAACAGGTGGTTGAAAGAGATCTATCACTCCTGGCGAAAGGAATTCAGTTTACTGCTCATCCTCAGCACGGTGATAATCTACAACCAGAGCTACGACATGCTATCTCTTCCCTGAAAAACAACACTGACATTGTGGTTAAAAATGCAGATAAAGGGGAGGCTTCCGGTGACGTCACTGTGGATGGCCGACTAGGGGAAGAGCTCCTGACACCCTCCAAAGAAATCTACTAGAAAGAGCATTTTTCACCACCAAAAAACGCTGAAAATAAACTCACAACACTGCACCCGAGGCTGAGCACATGGCAGCGAAAATAAGAAAAGCCCAAAACCCGTTTTTCCCTCCCGTGCCACGGCAGACAGAGCAGAGCCCCGAGCTCCAAGATGGCGACGGAGAGCCTGAGCACGCTGCTCTGAGTGGTCTGCAGCAGCAATTTGACCCCGAATATCACGGCCTGAACAGGGAATTCTTTGAGTCCCACCTTCTCAAGATGAGGAGAGGGTTCCAGGAGGACCTAGAGACGGCCCTTGAAGGGATAAGATCAGACCTGGGATCCCTCTCCAAAAGGACAGACGAATTAGAGGCCAAAATGGACGGAGTCCTTACCGCCCAAACAAATACACAGGATGAGGTGTATGTAATAAACGACCTAAAAAGCGCCCTAGAGGATCTGGAAAACAGAGAGAGGAGACAAAATATCCGCCTCGGAAATATTCCTGAAGCTGTTTCCCACGATGATCTCCAGACCTACCTCCGAAAAGCATTCCTGCAGCTGGTCCCGGAACTGACCGAACATGACCTCCAAATGGACCGGGCGCACCGGGCCCTAGTTCCCAAGCCCTCTGACCCGAACCGCCACAGGGACGTCATCGTGAAGTTGCACGCTTACACCACGAAGAAAAAAAAAATCACGTCTGCCGCCAGAGGAGTGAGGGGCATCCGCATAGAAGATACCGACATACAAATCTTCAGCGACCTTTCCAGGGTCACCATCGGTAAAATAGAGAAATGAAACCCCTTACAAGCTATCTGAGAGACCGGGGAGTCAAATATAGATGGGGCTTTCCTTTCAAACTGGTTGCGCTCCGCAACGGACGCCACTTCACTATCACAGCCCCAGAGGACTCCCAGGAATTCTTGAAAGCCCTTGGACTGCCCCCTCCGCGAGAGGATGACCGACCCCCCCGTACTGCAACAAGGCCGGACCCTTCAGATACCCCCCGGGCGTCGGAGCGCATAGCCAACCAGAAGCCTCACTGAACTTCCACTGTGTCCCCTTGGGGCTACGGTCGCTGCCTGCGCCACTACGCGCCTAAAGGTCCACCCTGCCTCCCCTAACAACCGGCCACCCTAGACGCCCAACATACTCTCGATTCTCCAGCTCTACCTGGTCTACAAGCCTCAAGCAAGGAACCGATCTCACGAGCAATATCCCCCTCCCTCACGTCCACTTCTGGCATGGGGAGCATAGCAGGTAGGTCGCCGGGGAGGGGCAGGAAGGAATGGAAAGAGGCAGGGAGTGGTGGGGGGGGAATGGACGTGATGTCCCCCCCCCCCCACCACTCCCTGCCTCTTTCCGTTCCTTCCCGCCCCTCCCCGGCGACCTACCTGCTATGCTCCCCATGCCAGAAGTCAAGATGGCTGATCCAGGAGGGGACCCACACTCTCCCACTTTCCCCCCTCCCCCCTCGGCCGCTGCACCACTCCACTGCCCCTCCACATCCCATCCCTGTCCTTTGCCTTCTCACCACCCCTTTGCCGCGGGGACCCTCCACCCTCCCCACTAGGATCCAGCTCTTCTCGGAGGACCCCCTATTTTTATCCGCAGTCGTTCTGGTCGTGGGCCCTAGCAGGTCCCATCAACTACTGATCCGCCATCGATCTAGAGGGGGGTGGGGAGGGCGGAGCGGATTCCCGGTCCCTGTGAGGAGGCGCACTCTCTCCTCCTCTCCCCCCTCCGGCCCTCTGAACCCCCTGCTCCCGTTCCTGGCTCGACCTGCTCGCTCCCCCACCCATCCGTCCCACCGCTCCACTGCCCCCCCCGCACCTTACCCGGACTCTTTGCCCTTTTCCATCCCTCTCCCGCGAAGTCCCTCCAACTACCCGCAAGTCTCAGCTCTCCTGCGAGGAACTTCTGCTGGACCGCAGCCGTCTCTGTAGCAGCTCCGCCCCCGGGTTACGTTCCTGATCTTTGGATGTTGCGGAAAAGAGAATCGGGGTGAGACTCCCCCACCCAAGATCAACACGGGAGTCCCCGTTTCCCCGAAGCTTCCCCCATTCCCACGGACTGTTCAGCCTCGATCCCAACATAATGAGCCCCAAAGGGCAGGTTGTATGTTCCTAGCTCCTGCATGATCATTTTCCTATACCATGATATGTGCACCCCCTTCCCCCCCCCCCTCCCCTGGGGCTTTTGCCTGAAGCATTTCTTCCCATGATCTGTATCCTGGAACCAGGGTCACGTATGGTGTATGAATGGCTCCAGTTAGCTTAACTCCTGTCTTCCTTCTTCCAAAGCACAACAAGTCCTTTTGTCTTTCTTAGTTTTATTGAAGGAGTGTCATCGGATGAGAGGTACTTGCAGACGTAGTGTGGGTAGAGAGAGCTTCTCTATATGAAGTGCTAATATCAGGGTAAGACTGTGGTAAGAACAGAAAGGCCTTGCCAAGGGTGTTAGCAGGCAGGTACTCACTCACTCAGTGTGCTGGGGGGAAAGGAAGTATATGGCTTTCTGGGAACAGGAACAGTCTGAGGATGAGACTATCTGTGAATACAGACAGGGGAGTAAGGGAAACGCCACTAAGCCAGGGGGATTAAGGGGGTTGCCAAGACAACCTGGTTATGAGCTAATTGGAAAGCCCAAATGCAACAAATGTATCAGTTCCACAGGTACTGTGTGTTTTCAGAGCAAATATACATGCAGCTGAAATAAGGAGCTGCAAACGGGGGTGGGGGGTAGTAAACAGATATATGAATCCTGTTCCAGGACAATCTGTTATTTGTATTATTTGTTATTTCTATGATTGTCCCGTGTATTACTGCTGTGGAGCGCTATGCACATTAATGGTGCTATATGAATAAAGACATAGATACACATACACACGCATACATACAGTAGTACCTATACTGGGGAACTCACTCACATGGAGGCCATGTGCTGCGGGTTAACTCTAGCCCTGCCTGCCATTACCAGGACTTGCAGTGCTAGGCCAGAGGAATATACATGTATATTCTAAATAGAGATTCTGATTTGAGCTTTTAACCGATAAACACAGAACCCCACGACTGCTCCTCCTGCACTTTCTGTTCAAACCAATAAACCCTGGAAATGAAGCCTCCTTTCTTATTAAATTCAACGTCTCGTGGCAGCCACGGCTCGGAGACAAAGACACAACGGGGAGTACCCACACGGATAAACCTGAAATCGCACAACCATTCCTTGCTAGACTGGATTCTCTCCTCAAACCCCAGCAGAATCCAATCCTCTGGCATCCTTCCTGACATTTTCAGTGACCATGCAATAGTGTACTGTGTAAGGAAAATTAAACCGCCCCATTCAAGCCCTAAAGTTCTCCTCACTAGAACATTTAAAAACTTTAACCCACAACAGTTTCTGGATGACCTTACCAACTGCCCTTGGTACAGAATCGATTTAATTCCCGACCCTGATTCTGCGCTCGACTATTTCCAATCCGAGTTCTTAAAACTCTGCGATACCCATGCTCCACTACGCAGAATAAGGGTACGGGGGGGCCCACCTTCCATGGGTTACACCTGACCTTATAGCGCTCTACCAGCTCAGGGATACCTTGTGGAAAAGCTACAAAGTAACTGGCACTACCAAGGATCTCAATCACTACAGATGCCTGCGAAACATGTGCACAAGGCAAACAAGGCACGCAAAAGCACAATATTACTCTGACAATCTCCACCAAAATACATCAAACCCAGCTAACTTCTGGAAGGTTATCAACAATATATTCCAGCCTCCTAACCATCAACAACCAAATAATATCACTATGGGGGATATTACTGTGACAAACCCCTCTGACATTGCAAATGCATTCAATGATTACTTTGTGGGGTGCGCCACTAACTTATTAGCGAAACGCAGCCCAAACCACAAACCTGAACCTCATCCTGGGAGTACCGCTATAGTCCCACCCCCTCCCAACACTGCCCACAATTTTCAATTTGGCCCAGTATCTGAAGAGATTACACAAGCGCTCCTCAAACTAAAACTAAGCAGCCAATGTGGACCCGGCTTACTACAATCTAGGTTCCTACGACTTGGTGCCCCAGCCATTGCCAAACCAATTGCGTCCATAGTCAACTCTATCCTGTCTGCAGGCCATACCCCTAAGACCTGGAAAACTGCCAGAGTTGTCCCAATCTTCAAAAGTGGGGACAAAAACACTGTCTCAAACTACCCTGCTAAAAGTTTGCAATGAAATCCTGTGTGGAATGGAACGGGGTCAACTCACTGGTGCACTATTCCTAGATTTTGCAAAGGCTTTTGACACAGTTGATCATGCTATCCTGCTCAACAAACTCCAGAGCTCTGGAATAGGGAAGAATGCTTTAAACTGGTTTCAGTCCTACCTATCAGGAAGATCCCAACATGTGTCCATCTCAGGCTCTAACTCCAACCCCCTGGACATCACCTGTGGTGTCCCGCAAGGCTCTGTTCTGGGGCCCCTACTCTTCTCAGTGTTCATTAATGATCTTCTCACAGCTTGTAAGGAAGCCTCAATACACATGTATGCAGACGACACAATCCTATATGCACACAGCCATAGCCTCTCTGACCTTCAACACATACTTCAGTCTGACTTTTTGAGACTCGAAAACTGGATTTCCCAAAACAAACTGTTTTTAAACACTGACAAGACTGTAACAATGGTATTCGGGACCAAGACTAAATTTTTAAAGCTTCCAGTGACTGAGCTCCTGATTAGAACCAACGCTAACACCACCCTAACACCTGTCACTAGTTTTAAATACCTGGGCTTATGGTTTGACTCCCACTTAACATTCGGGATGCACATTGATACCCTGACAACCAAGACCTATGCCAAACTAGGGGTACTTTACAGGAACAAATCCTCCCTAAGTCTCCTGGTCAGAAAGCGTATCGCACAGCAGATGCTAATGCCAATTATTGACTATGGAGACATAGTATACGGCTCGGCACCTCAAACCCACCTTAGCAAACTTGACACCCTCTACAATTCAATTTGTCGTTTTGTTCTCCAATGCAACTACAACACACATCACTGCGATATGCTCAAAGAACTAGATTGGTCATCACTAGTTTAGGCGCAAAGTTCACCTTTCCTGTCTTGCCTTTAAATTCTTCATGGGCAAGCTACCCAGCTACCTGAACAAGCTCCTCACCCCTACCACCTGCAGCACTTATCACCTGAGATCTGACTCCAAAAGACTGTTCATGGTCCCAAGGCTCAACAAAGTATCCGGACGTTCCTCCTTCTCCTACCGTGCACCCCAAAACTGGAACAACCTACCAGAGACTCATCCACCACCAGTTTAAGTTCATTCAAATCTAAGGCTGTCTCACACTTTAATCTGGTCTGTAACTGTTTCATACGCCCATAATATATATTTTCTTTAACTGTGCGTGCAGTGTCTTGTATATAATGTATACCCTGTTCATTTATGTAACTGTATTTGTAACCATGTATTATTTGTTTTTCTCTGTTCCCAGGACATACTTGAAAACGAGAGGTAACTCTCAATGTATTACTTCCTGGTAAAATATTTTATAAAATAAATAAATAAAATAAATAAACAAAGTGCGCAGATAAACACCAAAACCAGAATCCCTCATTAGAACCGCCTTGCATATTATAGAAGGGGTGAGCGCCTCCTGGTGCCAAAACTGGGGTGTTACTACAGACAAATGAATATAGTAAAGTGTCTGGAATATATATCCTTCTTAATCAATGATATAAATGCAGGCCCTGGAGTGATGCTCTATTATGGAGTGGGTCTGGATTAATAGCATAAGTGAATTACCAGTCAGTTGATAATAAAGTGTCTCCTGAAGTGAACCGGCAATGTGAAAATAACTCATTGGAGTCAAACTAAATTAAAACTGGTATTGCATAACCTTGTAAACATTGAGAAATAAAGCTAGTTTCTTACCCACTCCTGAGCCTCCATGAGTCCCTGATGGCGTGTCCAGCCGCTGGTGTGAAGATCCAACGCAAAAAGAAGAGAACAGCAGCGCACTGCCAGGGAGCCAGGTGGTCAAAAATCAATATATTTATTAATCAAATATATGTAACATAGCCTGCCGGCAGTTACTCCTTTTTCTCTGGGCCTTTCCTCTGTCAGTCCTGTTAGTGCAGGCAGTGGAAAGGTTAATTCCTTCCTTAGGCCTGTGTGTGTGTTACAGCCTTGAATGATGTATCAGTATTCAAGGGCAGGCCTAGCAACTCTGAGGATGTCAATCTGAGGGGTGGATATTGGTTGGAACGCTCCCTGGTGTGTGTGGGCCAATCTGTATCCGGCTCTGGCTTGCTATGAGTCAGAGACACTCCCCAAAGATATTCAAATTGGGACATCCTCCCAAATTAGTTCAGTTGAGTTCTGGAAGGATTGGAGTGAGCAGATAGAGAAAAGAGAGAGGTCTCTCCCTCCCACCCACGAGGGGCTGGGAGGGAGGGGAATTATGCTGCTTAGGGCAGAGCTCTCAGTTAGAGAACATGGAGAGAAATAGGCAGTTGAGGATGAGAAACCTGTGACCCTGCTATTCTCTGTACTGGAGCTTCTTGTCAATAAAGAACAGAAGTGTCATGCTGTGTGTGTTCCTGTCTCTGAGAATGAAGGGGTGTCAGTAAGGGTCCATCCCCTGAATATCTACAGGGGACCCTTGCTGGCTGGAGGCGCTGCACCAGAGAGATCCAGGTAACCTGTCCATGTACTGTTTTCTCCCCACACCACCGCGGAGTGCTCAGCCCTCCTGTTACCAGCAGGTCAAGAAACAGCACCAGAGAAGCTGAAAAGAGCATACACCCCCCCCCCCCCAATCTCACTTAGGGGGGGGTACAAGGGCTACATAAACATCACCCACGGTGGTAGTACCACCCTCAGAGACGCCCCCGTGTCCCTCAGAGACGCCCCCGTGTCCCTCAGAGACGCCCCGTGTCCCTCAGAGACGCCCCTGTGTCCCTCAGAGACGCCCCCGTGTCCCTCAGAGACGCCCCCGTGTCCCTCAGAGACGCCCCCCGTGTCCCTCAGAGACTCCCCCGTGTCCCTCAGTCGCCCCCGTGTCCCTCAGAGAAGCCCGTGTCCCTCAGTTGCCCCCGTGTCCCTCAGAGACGCCCCCGTGTCCCTCAGAGACGCTCCCCCGTGTCCCTCAGAGTCGCCCCCGTGTCCTTCAGAGACGCGCCCCCGTGTCCCTCAGAGACGCCCCGTGTCCCTCAGAGTCGCCCCCGTGTCCCTCAGAGTCGCCCCCGTGTCCCTCAGAGTCGCCCCCGTGTCCCTCAGAGACGCGACCCCATGTCCCTCAGACGCGCCCCCGTGTCCCTCAGACGCGCCCCCGTGTCCCTCAGAGACGCGCCCCTGTGTCCCTCAGAGACGCGCCCCCGTGTCCCTCAGAGTCGCCCCTGTGTCCCTCAGAGTCGCCCCCGTTGTGACGATGAAGGGGTCCCCAAGCCACCAATTAAAGCATTATGCCCAGCTGGGGGTTTCCCGAGTCATAAAAGGTGACTGTGAAGTGTCAGTTCTGCAGTCCAGAGCTGGCTGCAGTCCTGAAAATTTATGATAGTGTGTGAAATGTGCCCCTGAGCTATATTGGGGAACTGTGGAGTGTCAGCTCTTCAACCCAATTGTGGTATATAACTGTTGGTATAATAAGGCTGCGGTCCCAGTCATGTCTGTGACACGCGCGCCCGTCGAGGGGGCGGCGCGTGCACAGCGCTAACCACGATCTGCGGTCTGAGGGGAGAGAGGGAGCTTGCGACGGGAGGGGGCGTGGTCGGGGATTTGCGGGGGCGTGCCCATTACGTCACGCGGCTGGTTCGCCCTCATTGGGTGAACCCCCGGTGGGGGCGTGGCCACGCCTCCGTCGCAAATTTTAAACTAAATTTCATTGAGTTTAAAAAATCTTGCAGTGCGGCGCGGCTGCACCTTCCGCGTGAAGATCCCCCCAGATTCCGGAGGACATGAGTAACACAGATCACCGGACAAAATCCTCCCTAGAACGCAGTTTGCAGCTCACCGCTGTAAAGCGTAGCTCACCACAAATGAGGCGCGACTGCCGGCTGAGGTAGGGAATTGTATAGACCGCCAGCCACAACCGCGAGGGCGCGTCTAGAGTGTAGGATAGTCGTGCAGGCCGGATCAGGGTAACAGAAGACAGCGTAAGTGAGGAACTTGCCGGGTCTTGGAGTATAGAGCAGCGGATCGTTGGGGTACGTAGCCAGAGTCGGAGAGCGTAGGGTAGTCGTTGGAGCCAAGCCAGGGTCAGTGCAGGAGAGCAGCGTCGTCATGTTCCAAAGGCAGGGTCAGTGCAGGAGAGAGCAGCGTCGCCGTGTTCCAAAGCCAGGGTCAGCGCAGGAGAGAGCAGCGTCGTCGTGGAGCCAATGCCAGGGTCAGTGCAGGAGAGCAGCGTCGTCATGTTCCAAAGGCAGGGTCAGTGCAGGAGAGAGCAGCGTCGCCGTGTTCCAAAGCCAGGGTCAGCGCAGGAGAGAGCAGCGTCGTCGTGGAGCCAATGCCAGGGTCAGTGCAGGAGAGCAGCGTCGTCATGTTCCAAAGGCAGGGTCAGTGCAGGAGAGAGCAGCGTCGTCGTGGTTCCAAAGCCAGGGTCAGTGCAGGAGAGAGCAGCGTCGCCGTGTTCCAATGCCAGGGTCAGCGCAGGAGAGAGCAGCGTTGTCGTGGTTCCAAAGCCAGGGTCAGTGCAGGAGAGAGCAGCGTCGTCATGTTCCAAAGGCAGGGTCAGTGCAGGAGAGAGCAGCGTCGTCGTGGTTCCAAAGCCAGGGTCAGTGCAGGAGAGAGCAGCGTCGCCGTGTTCAAATGCCAGGGTCTGTGCAGGAGAGAGCAGCGTCGTCGTGGTTCCAATGCCAGGGTCAGTGCAGGAGAGAGCAGCGTCGTCGTGTTCCAAAGGCAGGGTCAGTGCAGGAGAGAGCAGCGTCGTCGTGGTTCCAAAGCCAGGGTCAGTGCAGGAGAGAGCAGCGTCGTCGTGGTTCCAAAGCCAGGGTCAGTGCAGGAGAGAGCAGCGTCATCGTATCCAATGCCAGGGTCAGTGCAGGAGAGAGCAGCGTCGTCGTGTTCCAATGCCAGGGTCAGTGCAGGAGAGAGCAGCGTTGTCGTGGTTCCAATGCCAGGGTCAGTGCTGGAGAGAGCAGCGTCGTCGTATCCAAAGCCAGGGTCAGTGCAGGAGAGAGCAGCGTCGCCATGTTCCAAAGCCAGGGTCAGCGCAGGAGAGAGCAGCGTCGCCGTGTTCCAATGCCAGGGTCAGTGCAGGAGAGAGCAGCGTCATCGTATCCAATGCCAAGGTCAGTGCAGGAGAGAGCAGCGTCATCGTATCCAATGCCAAGGTCAGTGCAGGAGAGAGCAGCGTCATCGTATCCAATGCCAAGGTCAGTGCAGGAGAGAGCAGCGTCATCGTGTTCCAAAGCCAGGGTCAGTGCAGGAGAGAGCAGCGTCATCGTATCCAATGCCAGGGTCAGTGCAGGAGAGAGCAGCGTCGTCGTATCCAATGCCAGGGTCAGTGCAGGAGAGAGCAGCGTCGTCGTGGTTCCAATGCCAGGGTCAGTGCAGGAGAGAGCAGCGTCGTCGTGTTCCAATGCCAGGATCAGTGCAGGAGAGAGCAGCGTCGTCGTGTTCCAATGCCAGGATCAGTGCAGGAGAGAGCAGCGTCGTCGTGGTTCCAATGCCAGGGTCAGTGCAGGAGAGAGCAGCGTCGCCGTGTTCCAAAGCCAGGGTCAGCACAGGAGAGAGCAGCGTCGTCGTGTTCCAATGCCAGGGTCAGTGCAGGAGAGAGCAGCGTCGTCGTGTTCCAATGCCAGGGTCAGCGCAGGAGAGAGCAGCGTCGTGTTCCAATGCCAGGGTCAGTGCAGGAGAGAGCAGCGTCGCCGTGTTCCAATGCCAGGGTCTGTGCAGGAGAGAGCAGCGTCGTGTTCCAATGCCAGGGTCAGTGCAGGAGAGAGCAGCGTCATCGTGTTCCAATGCCAGGGTCAGTGCAGGAGAGAGCAGCGTCGCCGTGATCCAATGCCAGGGTCAGTGCAGGAGAGAGCAGCATCGTCATGTTCCAATGCCAGGGTCAGTGCAGGAGAGAGCAGCGTCGCCATGTTCCAAAGCCAGGGTCAGTGCAGGAGAGAGCAGCGTCGTCATGTTCCAAAGCCAGGGTCAGCGCAGGAGAGAGCAGCGTCGTCGTGTTCCAATGCCAGGGTCAGTGCAGGAGAGAGCAGCGTCGTCGTGGTTCCAATGCCAGGGTCAGTGCAGGAGAGAGCAGCGTCGTCATGTTCCAAAGCCAGGGTCAGCGCAGGAGAGAGCAGCGTCGTCGTGTTCCAATGCCAGGGTCAGTGCAGGAGAGAGCAGCGTCGTCGTGTTCCAATGCCAGGGTCAGCGCAGGAGAGAGCAGCGTCGTGTTCCAATGCCAGGGTCAGTGCAGGAGAGAGCAGCGTCGCCGTGTTCCAATGCCAGGGTCTGTGCAGGAGAGAGCAGCGTCGTGTTCCAATGCCAGGGTCAGTGCAGGAGAGAGCAGCGTCATCGTGTTCCAATGCCAGGGTCAGTGCAGGAGAGAGCAGCGTCGCCGTGATCCAATGCCAGGGTCAGTGCAGGAGAGAGCAGCGTCGTCATGTTCCAATGCCAGGGTCAGTGCAGGAGAGAGCAGCGTCGCCATGTTCCAAAGCCAGGGTCAGTGCAGGAGAGAGCAGCGTCGTCATGTTCCAAAGCCAGGGTCAGCGCAGGAGAGAGCAGCGTCGCCGTGTTCCAATGCCAGGGTCAGTGCAGGAGAGAGCAGCGTCGTCATGTTCCAAAGCCAGGGTCAGTGCAGGAGAGAGCAGCGTCGTCGTATCCAAAGCCAGGGTCAGTGCAGGAGAGAGCAGCGTCGTCATGTTCCAAAGCCAGGGTCAGTGCAGGAGAGAGCAGCGTCGTCGTGTTCCAATGCCAGGATCAGTGCAGGAGAGAGCAGCGTCGTCGTGGTTCCAATGCCAGGGTCAGTGCAGGAGAGAGCAGCGTCGCCGTGTTCCAAAGCCAGGGTCAGCGCAGGAGAGAGCAGCGTCGTCGTGTTCCAATGCCAGGGTCAGTGCAGGAGAGAGCAGCGTCGTCGTGTTCCAATGCCAGGGTCAGCGCAGGAGAGAGCAGCGTCGTGTTCCAATGCCAGGGTCAGTGCAGGAGAGAGCAGCGTCGCCGTGTTCCAATGCCAGGGTCTGTGCAGGAGAGAGCAGCGTCGTGTTCCAATGCCAGGGTCAGTGCAGGAGAGAGCAGCGTCATCGTGTTCCAATGCCAGGGTCAGTGCAGGAGAGAGCAGCGTCGCCGTGATCCAATGCCAGGGTCAGTGCAGGAGAGAGCAGCGTCGTCATGTTCCAATGCCAGGGTCAGTGCAGGAGAGAGCAGCGTCGCCATGTTCCAAAGCCAGGGTCAGTGCAGGAGAGAGCAGCGTCGTCATGTTCCAAAGCCAGGGTCAGCGCAGGAGAGAGCAGCGTCGCCGTGTTCCAATGCCAGGGTCAGTGCAGGAGAGAGCAGCGTCGTCGTGGTTCCAATGCCAGGGTCAGTGCAGGAGAGAGCAGCGTCGTCGTATCCAAAGCCAGGGTCAGTGCAGGAGAGAGCAGCGTCGTCGTATCCAAAGCCAGGGTCAGTGCAGGAGAGAGCAGCGTCGTCATGTTCCAAAACCAGGGTCAGTGCAGGAGAGAGCAGCATCGTCATGTTCCAAAGCCAGGGTCAGTGCAGGAGAGAGCAGCGTCGTCGTGTTCCAATGCCAGGGTCAGTGCAGGAGAGAGCAGCGTCGTCGTATCCAAAGCCAGGGTCAGTGCAGGAGAGAGCAGCGTCGTCGTATCCAAAGCCAGGGTCAGTGCAGGAGAGAGCAGCGTCGTCGTATCCAAAGCCAGGGTCAGTGCAGGAGAGAGCAGCGTCGTCGTATCCAATGCCAGGGTCAGTGCAGGAGAGAGCAGCGTCGTCGTATCCAAAGCCAGGGTCAGTGCAGGAGAGAGCAGCGTCGTCGTATCCAATGCCAGGGTCAGTGCAGGAGAGAGCAGCGTCGTCGTGGTGCAATGCCAGGGTCAGTGCAGGAGAGAGCAGCGTCGTCGTATCCAATGCCAGGGTCAGTGCAGGAGAGAGCAGTGTCGTCGTGGTTCCAATGCCAGGGTCAGTGCAGGAGAGAGCAGCGTCGCCGTGTTCCAATGCCAGGGTCAGTGCAGGAGAGAGCAGCGTCGTCGTGTTCCAAAGCCAGGGTCAGTGCAGGAGAGAGCAGCGTCGTCGTATCCAAAGCCAGGGTCAGTGCAGGAGAGAGCAGCGTCGTCGTATCCAAAGCCAGGGTCAGTGCAGGAGAGAGCAGCGTCGTCGTGGTTCCAATGCCAGGGTCAGTGCAGGAGAGAGCAGCGTCGTCGTGTTCCAATGCCAGGGTCAGTGCAGGAGAGAGCAGCGTCGTCGTGGTTCCAATGCCAGGGTCAGTGCAGGAGAGAGCAGCATCATGTTCCAATGCCAGGGTCAGTGCAGGAGAGAGCAGCGTCGCCATGTTCCAAAGCCAGGGTCAGCGCAGGAGAGAGCAGCGTCATCGTATCCAATGCCAGGGTCAGTGCAGGAGAGAGCAGCGTCGTCATGTTCCAATGCCAGGGTCAGTGCAGGAGAGAGCAGCGTCGTCGTGTTCCAAAGCCAGGGTCAGTGCAGGAGAGAGCAGCGTCGTCGTGGTTCCAAAGCCAGGGTCAGTGCAGGAGAGAGCAGCGTCGCAGTGTTCCAAAGCCAGGGTCAGTGCAGGAGAGAGCAGCGTCATCGTGTTCCAATGCCAGGGTCAGTGCAGGAGAGAGCAGCGTCGTCGTGTTCCAATGCCAGGGTCAGTACAGGAGAGAGCAGCGTCGCCATGTTCCAATGCCAGGGTCAGTGCGGGAGAGAGCAGCGTCGCCGTGATCCAAAGCCAGGGTCAGTGCAGGAGAGAGCAGCGTCGTCTGGTTCCAAAGGCAGGGTCAGTGCAGGAGAGAGCAGCGTCGTCGTGGTTCCAAAGCCAGGGTCAGCGCAGGAGAGAGCAGCGTCATCGTATCCAATGCCAGGGTCAGTGCAGGAGAGAGCAGCGTCGTCATGTTCCAATGCCAGGGTCAGTGCAGGAGAGAGCAGCGTCGTCGTGTTCCAATACCAGGGTCAGTGCAGGAGAGAGCAGCGTCGTCGTGTTCCAATGCCAGGGTCAGTGCAGGAGAGAGCAGCGTCGCCATGTTCCAATGCCAGGGTCAGTGCGGGAGAGAGCAGCGTCGCCGTGATCCAAAGCCAGGGTCAGTGCAGGAGAGAGCAGCGTCGTCTGGTTCCAAAGGCAGGGTCAGTGCAGGAGAGAGCAGCGTCGTCGTGGTTCCAAAGGCAGGGTCAGTGCAGGAGAGAGCAGCGTCGTCTGGTTCCAAAGGCAGGGTCAGTGCAGGAGAGAGCAGCGTCGTCTGGTTCCAAAGGCAGGGTCAGTGCAGGAGAGTATCACAGAGTAGTATCCAGGCAGCAGGGTTCAGGCAGACAGGCACAAGGTGAAGAGACTAGCATCACACAAACAGGAGTTATGCTCGGCCAGGTAGGAGAGCATAGAGAGGGTATAAATAGGTCCTCCAACCAATGGGAGGCAACCAGGAAGCACGGGATGGCTCACTGATAGGCTGCTGGATCGCACAGGGGTGTCGTATTGTGCAGCTGTTTAAGTATGGGTGTGCGACCTCTGGAGGACACACACGCCCCACGCGTAACCCGCGCATCACGTTGGCGACCCGGTCGCACGTCAGTCGCACGCGTCACGACACCTGCGTCAGTATGGGAGCGGAGACCGAAGGCGGGACCAGACACGAATGGGGAGGGGCGTGTGCGGCTGCTGCGCCGCCCACCGCTGTCGTCAGGACGGGGGCGGAGTCAGGGAACGGAGGCCACGGAAGACCAGGAGGAATGTTCACCGCACATGCGTAACGCGTCACCGTTGCTGGAGGGGCTGCGCAGCCTAGACTTGGGAACCGCGGGGACAGACAGGAACCGCGCACCGACCGCGCGCCGTGCACGAGAACCCGCGCTGGAGTGCCTGACCGGACCACCTCTGGAACCTGCAGGAGAGGTGAGGGTTAAAGGGGCAGAACTGCCGGAATGGCGAATCCTCACAACCGCCAAATTCCCCTGCTTCAGCACACACCAGGGCAGTAAAACCGGGCAGGGAACTGAATTGCATTAAAGGTTCTCGGAATATGCCCAAACCCCAGACCCCAGTCTGGGGTTCAGTACATCTTTCACCAGGAATAAGGTGAAGAGAGTTATAGGGGTTTTAAGTTAAAATGTAGAATGTCAGCTCTTGGGCCCGGGCATTGTGTATGCATTACTGTGACTGTGTGAAAAATACCCCCAACCTACACGGGGCATAAGGGATTAATGTTTAACCCCACACTCCAGTCAGGTATAAGACTGAGCCCGTTTGTTTTATTAAAATAAAAGATTTAAACCACATCAAAGCCGATCGGTAACTTTCATTAGGAGCATCCTAGAAAGATGATATTTGGTGTGGGAATTACTGAGGTACGAACGCATAAAGGGGTTATGTTTCTGAGCATTAACGTTCACCCCCAGTATTAAATGAATGCCCCCTGTAATTTTGGTATTTTAAAGTTATAAGAGTACGGAAATTGACATTATAGACAGGCGGGGATTCGCCGTCATTCAGTCCAGAACAGGAGGTGACACTTAGGGTGTGTAATCCTGGGCTTTGAAATGCAGGGTTCGGCTGGTTCTACAGTGGCGGTGCGCGCTACGCCGTGCGCGCGCACGCCAGTTATAGATGGCTGAGGTCAGCCAGCCCTTCTATACAAGGGCCACGCGCGAGCACGGCAGGGAGCAGGGAGCCGACAGACAGCAGCGAAGATGGTGGGAGGGATGATTTTGTGCCGCTACCGGCGCTCGTGTGTGTGTGTGTGTGTGTGTGTGTGTGTGTGTGTGTGTGTGTGTGTGTGTGTGTGTGTGTGTGTGTGTGTGTGTGTGTGTGTACAAATAAAACATTTTTTATTTATTCAACTTTTTTTTGTTTAAAAAAAACTTCTTATTTACACCATTATTTCACTCACACAATCTATACACACACATACACACACACATATACAGTACCTGTCGCTCCTGGTAAGCACTGAAATTCTATATAAACAAAAAGCATGCGGCCGCAACCAGTATAGAACGGCCCTAGGAAACCTCTGAGCTTAAAAGAAATACAGGTGTGAGAGCCATTGGTTCAGAGAGGGGCTTATGGCTACTAGATCAAAGGGACATTTGTTCTAGAGGTGTTAAACCTTTTGTTGGCACGTAGAGTGTGTAATAGTTGGCTTTGAAATGCTTAGCAGGAAACCTCGGGAAGGAAGCCATGCATAATTTAGACTCCTGAGCCCCCATGTGATGCGGTTTCCCTGTGTCTGGGATTGACATTCTAAGGTGTTACGTGGGGAGGGGGAGAGGTGAACAGTTTGTCCTGACAGATGTCCTGTGAAGTAAGCGTGGCAAGGTATGCTAAGTGCCAAGTGGGGGGAAAGATGACATTTTTGTTGCACATGCTCAGTTGCGATACGGAGGCTTTGTGCTAGTTTTTCGAGTGCCTGGCAAACCCTTGCTATAGGTGGGATAATTAGTTCCCACGCAGTGATTCGCTGCAGACTGAAAAAATAGGACATGTGAAAGTTTTAAAAGTTGGTGCAGCAATCAGAGGTCAGAGTCATCTGAGATTAAGTTCCATCTAAGAGTTCCAAAAAAACATAGAATGGCGCATAAGGGAAGAAACAAAAGACAAAATTAGGCAATTAAAATACAATTTATATGTACACTAAAAGGCAATGTACAGGTGCGCCAACGAGTATTCTAAATTTGCCTTCAACTTGCCTTGAAAAAATCTGGGGCTATCACCAACAAGATCCAGGTACATGCTGGGTACATGCTGCAACATTTCAGTTACATTTCTGCAGAGACTAATGGCCCATACGGATTAATACAGCAGGGGTTCCCTGGCAGTCCCATTCAGTTTGAATGGGACTAGCCAGGGAACCCCTGCTGTTAATACCGATGGGCCATTTCGTACTGTCTGCAGAAATTGTCACTGAAATGTTGCAGCATGTACCCAGCATGTACCCGAGTCTTGTTGGTGATTGCCCCAGATTTGTTTTAGAAATACTCGTCGGCACTACAGTACAACACACTTAAATTGAGAATGGATCACAATGATCCCAAAGGTTCGCAACACCACAGAGTGTAAGACCACCAAGTAATTGGAGACACTCGTTATAAGTCCCAGATGGTATAATGGAAACGGAGGGTTTTCGGCCAACGTGATGAAAAAGAAAGTACACACCCTCTTTGAATTCCATGGTTTTACATATCAGGACATAATAACAATCATCTGTTCCTTAGCAAGGTCTTAAAATTAGCTAAATACAACCTCAGATGAACAACAACACATAGTTACATATAGTTACATAGTAGATGAGGTTGAAAAAAGACGTAGGTCCATCAAGTTCAACCTACGCTAAAATTTAGACAACAGATACTTTATCCTATATCTATACTGTACTTACTTATTGATCCAGAGGAAGGCAAACAAAAAACCCCATTAAGAGGAAAAATTAATTCCTTCCTGACTCCAAGAATTGGCAATCGGATTAATCCCTGGATCAACATCCTTCCCATGTATACTTATTTGGTATATCCCTGTATACCTTTCCCATCTAAAAAAGATGTCCAAACCTTTTTTTTGAAATAATCTATTGTATCTGCCATCACAGTCTCCATGGTGTAATATATTCCACATTTTAACTGCCCCTTACTGTAAAGAACCCTTTCCTTTGTTGCTGGTGAAATTTTCCTTTCCTCCAACCTTAAGGGATGGCCCCGAGTCCTTAGTACTGCCCGTGAGGGATGAATAGTTCTTTTGAAAGCTCCTTGTATGGTCCCCGAATATATTTGTATATAGTTATCATATCCCCTCTTAGACGCCTCTTTTTCTAATGTAAATAAATCTAATTTAGCTAGCCTCTGCACATAAGTTAGATTTGTCCATCCCCTTTATTCATTTGGTGACTCTTCTCTGCACTCTCTCTAGTTCTCATAATGTCTTTTCTTAGGATTGGTGCCCGAAATTGTACTCCATATTCAAGGTGTGGTCTTTACTAGTGCTTTGTAAAAGGGGCATAATTATGTTTACTTTCCCTTCCAATCCATTGCCCGTTTGATGCAAGATAAGATCTTGTTTTGCCTTTGCAGCTACTGCATGACATTGGGCACTATTGCTAAGCCTGCAGTCTACAAGCACTCATAAATCCTTCTCCATCAAGGATTCCCCCAATATATCTACATATTACACTGTGTCATGATTTATTTAACAAAAATAAAGCCAAAATGGAGAAGCCATGTGTGAAAAACAAAGTACACCTTATGATTCAATAGCTTGTAGAACCACCTTTAGCAGCAATACCTTGAAGTAATCGTTTTCTGTATGACTTTATCAGTCTCTATCACATCGTTGTGGAGGAATTTTGGCCCACTCTTCTTTACAACGTTGCTTCAGTTCATTGAGGTTTGTGGGCATTTGTTTATGCACAGCTCTCTTAAGGTCCAGCCACAGCATTTCAATCGGGTTGAGGTCTGGACTTTGACTGGGCCATTGCAACACCTTGATTCTTTTCTTTTTCAGCCATTCTGTTGAATGTTGGTTGACTCAATGACTGCAAGGTTCACAGATCCTGTGGCTGCAAAAACAAGCCCAAATCATCACCCCCCACCACCACTGTGCTTGACAGTTGGTATGAGGTGTTTGTGCTGATATGCAGTGTTTGGTTTTCGCCAAACGTGGCACTGTGCATTATGGCCAAAGATCTCCACTTTGGTCTCAGTCTGTCCAAAGGACATTGTTCCAGAAGTCTTGTGGTGTGTTCAGATGCAACTTTGCAAACCTAAGCCGTGCTGCCATGTTCTTTTTAGAGAGAAGAGGCTTATCTCCTGGCAACCCTTCCAAACAAACCATACTTGTACAGTCTTTTTCTAATTGTACTGTCATGAACTTTAACATTTAACATGCTAACTGAGGCCTGTAGAGTCTGAGATGTAACTCTTGGGTTTTTTTGCAATTTCTCTGAGCATTGGCACGGTCTGACCTTAGGGGTGAATTTGCTGGGACGTCCACTTCCTGGGAAGATTGTGCAACTGTCTTGAATGTTTCCACTTTTGAATAATCTTTCTCACTGTAGAATGATGGACTTTTAAATTGTTTGGAAATTGGCCTTATAACCCTTTCCAGATTGATGGGCAGCAACAATTGCTTCTCTAAGATCATTGCTGATGTCTTTCCTCCTTGGCATTGTGTTAACACACACCTGAATACTCCAGACCAGCAAACTGCTAAAACTTTGGCTTTTTATAGAGGTGGTCACACTTGCTGATGATCAATTAATCAAGGGCATTTGATTAGCAGCACCTGTCTGTTACTTAGCATCTTAATTCCTATGGAAGCAGTAAAGGGTTGTACTTAGTTTTTCACAACATAGCTTCTCCATTTTGGTTTTATTTTTGTTAAATAAATCATGACACGGTGTAATATGTCATGTGTTGTTGTTCATACTGAGGTTGTATTTACCTAATTTTTAGACCGGCTAAGGAACAGATGATTGTTATTATGTTCCTGATATGTAAAACCATGGAAAACAAAGAGGGTGTACTTTCTATTTCACATGACTGTATATGGGGAAATATATATGACTGGGTGTTGTTGAATATATCAGATGGT
>NW_027454121.1:0-74454 GCF_040206685.1 Ascaphus truei | reverse complement strand
CACCGCGCGCGCAGCCCCCAGCAGCAGCAGCAGCACCACGCGCGCAGCCCCCAGCAGCAGCACCACGCGCGCAGCCCCCAGCAGCAGCACCGCGCGCGCAGCCCCCAGCAGCAGCACCGCGCGCGCAGCCCCCAGCAGCAGCACCGCGCGCGCAGCCCCCAGCAGCAGCACCGCGCGCGCAGCCCCCAGCAGCAGCAGCAGCACCACGCGCGCAGCCCCCAGCAGCAGCACCACGCGCGCAGCCCCCAGCAGCAGCACCCGCGCGCGCAGCCCCCAGCAGCAGCAGAACGACCAGCAGCTATAGTCAGCGCGCGCTGCTTGGGAGCCCGCCAGGGGTCGCTGTTGCAGAAGTGCTGAGGCCGGGCGCTGGTGGGGGCGCTCTGTCCTCTCTGCTCTCTATGCTCCCTTCCCCGGGCAGCGCTGACAGTCATTGCTCCCGGTTCCTGTGTGCCGCATCTCCCGGTGTCTGATCCCGGAAACCGGTGACATGTCCTGGTAAGTAGCAGCCGTGCGCCCAGGCTCCCTCCCCGGCCTCCCCCCTCCTGCCAGCCATGGTATGGAGGCGGCGAGGCCCGGGTTCTCCCGGGCATAACCGGGCTCTCCCTGAGCGCTCCCGGGCCCTCCTAATGGGCGCTCTGTCACAGGGTGAAGTTTCCTCTCAGCAAATAGCAGCGGTCCGCATGGACGCGCTCGGGGGCAGGTTGGTCGCGCTCGGAGGCAGGTTGGTCGCGCGCGGGGGCAGGTTGGTCGCGCTCGGGGGCAGGTTGGTCGCGCGCGGGGGCAGGTTGGTCGCGCGCGGGGGCAGGTTGGTCGCGCGCGGGGGCAGGTTGGTCGCGCTCGGGGGCAGGTTGGTCGCGCGCGGGGGCAGGTTGGATGTGAGTGTGGCAGTTGGACGTGCGCGGGTCCTTTTGGACCTGGTTGGACGTGCACGAGCCCGGTTGGACGTGGTTGGGTTGGACGTGCACGAGCCCGGTTGGACGTGGTCGGGTTGGACGTGGTCGGGTTGGACGTGCACGAGCCCGGTTGGACGTGCACGAGCCCGGTTGGACGTGGTCGGGTTGGACGTGCACGAGCCGGGTTGGACGTGCACGAGCCGGGTTGGACGTGGTCGGGTTGGACGTGCACGAGCCCGGTTGGACGTGGTCGGGTTGGACGTGCACGAGCCCGGTTGGACGTGGTCGGGTTGGACGTGCACGAGCCCGGTTGGACGTGCACGAGCCCGGTTGGACGTGGTTGGGTTGGACGTGCACGAGCCCGGTTGGACATGGTCGGGTTGGACGTGGTCGGGTTGGACATGCACGAGCCCGGTTGGACGTGGTCGGGTTGGACGTGCCCGGTTGGACGTGGTTGGGTTGGACGTGCACGAGCCCGGTTGGACGTGGTTGGGTTGGACGTGCACGAGCCCGGTTGGACGTGGTCGGGTTGGACGTGCACGAGCCCGGTTGGACGTGGTCGGGTTGGACGTGGTCGGGTTGGACGTGCACGAGCCCGGTTGGACGTGGTTGGGTTGGACGTGCACGAGCCCGGTTGGATGTGGTCGGGTTGGACGTGGTCGGGTTGGACGTGCACGAGCCCGGTTGGACGTGGTCGGGTTGGACGTGCACGAGCCCGGTTGGACGTGGTCGGGTTGGACGTGCACGAGCCCGGTTGGACGTGGTCGGGTTGGACGTGCACGAGCCCGGTTGGACGTGGCCCGGTTGGACGTGCACGAGCCCGGTTGGACGTGGCCCGGTTGGACGTGCACGAGCCCGGTTGGACGTGCACGAGCCCGGTTGGACGTGGTTGGGTTGGACGTGCACGAGCCCGGTTGGACGTGGTCGGGTTGGACGGGCACGAGCCCGGTTGGACGTGGTCGGGTTGGACGGGCACGAGCCCGGTTGGACGTGGTCGGGTTGGACGTGCACGAGCCCGGTTGGACGTGGTCGGGTTGGACGTGGTGGGGTTGGACGTGGTGGGGTTGGACGTGCACGAGCCCGGGTGAGAGGGACTGAGAGAGCCCCCAAACTGATCTGCAGCCCCTTTTAGAGACTACTATTTACATGGACAGAGCCTTTCAGCCACTCAGAACTTGGAACATGTCCAAACAGCCAATCAGAGCAGGGCTTATCTTACTGATGATGTCAGAGGCAGGGGGCGTGTTGAACCGACTCGGGACAGCCCATGGGCGGGACTTATGTTCTGGCCAATAGGAAAAGCACCTACAATCGCCATCTTTTCCTTAGCCAGCCCATTGCCTCCCGCTGGGCAGGCGCCACTGCGTCCAGCAGACCAGAGGGATCCCCCCAAAGGGGGTCTCTGGACTCAGTACTCCGCCCTGCCCCGTCCACTAAGTACCCCGACACCTCTCAACATCCCGCCTCCTCTTTGAAGCTGGCAACTTAAACATATGCCCAGGCTGACTGCATAGAGCCTTATAGTCAATGTAAAAACACCATAAGTCATACTTTATTACAGCATACATTTTGGGGTACCTCATTCTGTTGGGGGTACCCACAAATCCAATACAGGCTTTGGGATACCTTGGCACTAACTGGCGTACCCCCCTTAACCTACGGATTCCTTCGGCTACAGGGATACCTGTTCATCCCTGTGCCTCATTCCCCTTTCTGAGCTATGCTGAAGCAGGGTACCCTAGTGGTGAGTCGCGGTTACGTTTTTAAGGGAAGATATTGCTGGGGCAATGTGTGTACATGGATCTGAAAATCAGGCATGATTGAACATTAAATATGGCTTTAGTAATGTCACGTTAGACCAGGTCTCTTCACACATTTATATTGAAGGGATCAGTCAGGAGGCATAACAAGGCAGTGAGATAAAATGGGGTTTATTTGGACAATTCCTCGGAAACGCACAGAAACACAAAATACAGAAATATACGCACTTACTGGGGTCAGGGGTATGAGATCGAGCCTTTCCTATGTGCAGGGCGCCCGCTTGCAGGGGTTACCCCGATCGGAACCTTGTTCCGGACCTCCAGGACCGAGACTCCGCAGAAACTCCTGGAACTGTTTTCGACAGGAACTCCTGACCGCGTCCGCTCCGTTCTCAGATGAGAGCTCGGTCCTCGGGTCTGACTCAGTCTCTGCCGGGCAGACTGTCCTAGCTTCAAAACCAAGCCGGCTGCTCTGTTATTCGGGACAGAGCAGCTTTGGAAATCCGCCCGCGCGTCATCGACTCCAGCCGCAAAATCGCCTGGTTCTCTGACTCGGCCGTCTCCTTACCCTCCGCTGAGCTATCCTTAGCATGGAGGTAGGAGGAGCGACCAATCAGAGCGTGGGAACCCTATCCCACTAGCCAATAGAAACAGGGGCCCGTCTCTTGGCTGACGTCAGAGGAGGGGGCGTGTCAAGCCGACTCGGGATGCCCCGTGGGCGGGACATGAATTGACCAATGGGAAACGTGCCAACATTCTGCTGCTTCCCATGGTCATCCCATTGGCAGTCAGGCAGACCAGAGGGTCCCCCCGCAGGGGGGTCTCCGTTCTCCCCCGCAGGGGGTCTCTGTTCTCCCGTCTCCCCTTTGAACTACAGACTATGCAGACTTCCTGGCACCGTAAACATATGGCGGGCGGACTGCATAGAGCCTTATAGTAACTGTAACACACATTATAAAGAACGCTTTAATAAAGAATATACTTTGGGGAACCTTATACTTATAAGGGAAATGGATTGGGGTTGTTTGGGCTCGAAATCCAGGAGTCTGGGGGACACTGGGTAGCCCCGGTGTAACTCACCCCACGTACCGGCAAATCACGCCTGCTCGCCGGGGAGAATTAAACGACCACCGGTAACTTCGGCCCCGAACTCCTGCAAACAAAATAATTGCATTTCCACCCAAATATCGCCCCTAAAACTGACACACAAGAAACCCCGCAGTTCTAGGGTTAGGGGAACATGAATACAGGAAAAGGCAGGGGTCACTCTATTTCCCACGTGTTCCCACCAGTTCAGGGGTAACCAGGGGACGTAACCTTTACTGTGTAGCCTGGTTACCCCTCCCGTCACAGATAACTTCATTATACCGGCGGTCTCACTATCACCGTCTGTGTGTGAGTGGCTATGGAGTGTAAGCTCTCCGGCAGGGAGGTCCTTTCCTATTGTCTGGCTGCATTGTCTCTTTGTACCGCGCGCATACAGGTGGGTGATATATAAATACAGCTATACACACATAGGCAGCGGGGCTGACTATCCAGTGTACATACTGGAGCCTGTATACTCATCTCTGTGGCAGATAAGGACTGGCTTATCTCCTCCCGTGGCGCTTTTGGGAGATACGCGTCTGTGTGACACAGACAGACACGCACGCAGACACAGACACACACGCACGCAGACGCAGACACGCACGCAGACACAGACACGCACGCACGCAGACACAGACACACACGCACGCAGACGCAGACACGCACGCAGACACAGACACGCACGCAGACACGCACGCAGACACGCACGCAGACACGCACGCAGACGCAGACACGCACACAGACACGCACGCAGACACAGACACACACGCACGCAGACGCAGACACGCACGCAGACACAGACACGCACGCAGACACGCACGCAGACACGCACGCAGACACGCACGCAGACGCAGACACGCACACAGACACGCACGCAGACACAGACACGCACGCAGACACAGACACGCACGCAGACACGCACACAGACACGCACGCAGACACAGACACGCACACAGACACGCACGCAGACACAGACACGCACGCAGACACAGACACGCACGCAGACACAGGCACGCACGCAGACACAGGCACACAGACACGCACGCAGACACAGACACGCACGCAGACACAGACACGCACGCAGACACAGACACACGCACGCAGACACAGACACGCACGCAGACACAGACACGCACGCAGACACAGACACGCACGCAGACACAGACACGCACACAGACACGCACGCAGACACAGACACGCACGCAGACACAGACACGCACGCAGACACAGACACGCACGCAGACACAGACACGCACGCAGACACAGACACGCACGCAGACACAGACACGCACGCAGACACAGACACGCACGCAGACACAGACACGCACGCAGACACAGACACGCACGCAGACACAGACACGCACGCAGACACAGACACGCACGCAGACACAGACACGCACGCAGACACAGACACACGCACGCAGACACACGCACGCAGACACAGACACACGCACGCAGACACAGACACGCACGCAGACACAGACACGCACGCAGACACAGACACGCACGCAGACACAGACACGCACGCAGACACAGACACGCACGCAGACACAGACACGCACGCAGACACAGACACGCACGCAGACACACACGCACGCAGACACAGACACGCACGCAGACACAGACACGCACGCAGACACAGACACGCACGCAGACACAGACACGCACGCAGACACAGACACACGCACGCAGACACAGACACACGCACGCAGACACAGACACACGCACGCAGACACAGACACACGCACGCAGACACAGACACGCACGCAGACACAGACACACGCACGCAGACACAGACACACGCACGCAGACACAGACACACGCACGCAGACACAGACACACGCACGCAGACACACGCACGCAGACACACGCACGCAGACACAGACGCACGCAGACACAGACACACGCAGACACAGACACACGCACGCAGACACAGACACACGCACGCAGACACAGACACGCACGCAGACACAGACACGCACGCAGACACGCACGCAGACACGCACGCAGACGCAGACACGCACACAGACACGCACGCAGACACAGACACGCACGCAGACACAGACACGCACGCAGACACAGGCACGCACGCAGACACAGGCACGCAGACACAGACACGCACGCAGACACAGACACGCACGCAGACACAGACACACGCACGCAGACACAGACACGCACGCAGACACAGACACGCACGCAGACACAGACACGCACGCAGACACAGACACGCACACAGACACGCACGCAGACACAGACACGCACGCAGACACAGACACGCACGCAGACACAGACACGCACGCAGACACAGACACGCACGCAGACACAGACACGCACGCAGACACAGACACGCACGCAGACACAGACACGCACGCAGACACAGACACGCACGCAGACACGCACGCAGACACAGACACACGCACGCAGACACAGACACGCACGCAGACACAGACACGCACGCAGACACAGACACGCACGCAGACACAGACACGCACGCAGACACAGACACGCACGCAGACACAGACACGCACGCAGACACAGACACGCACGCAGACACAGACACGCACGCAGACACAGACACGCACGCAGACACAGACACGCACGCAGACACAGACACGCACGCAGACACAGACACACGCACGCAGACACAGACACACGCACGCAGACACAGACACACGCACGCAGACACAGACACGCACGCAGACACAGACACACGCACGCAGACACAGACACACGCACGCAGACACACGCACGCAGACACAGACGCACGCAGACACAGACACACGCACGCAGACACAGACACACGCACGCAGACACAGACACGCACGCAGACACAGACACGCACGCAGACACGCACGCAGACACACACACGCAGACACAGACACGCACGCAGACACAGACACACGCACGCAGACACAGACACACGCACGCAGACACAGACACGCACGCAGACACAGACACGCACGCAGACACAGACACGCACGCAGACACAGACACGCACGCAGACACAGACACGCACGCAGACACAGACACGCACGCAGACACAGACACGCACGCAGACACAGACACGCACGCAGACACAGACACGCACGCAGACACAGACACGCACGCAGACACAGACACGCACGCAGACACAGACACGCACGCAGACACAGACACGCACGCAGAGCCCAGACACAGACACGCACGCAGACACAGACACGCACGCAGACACAGACACGCACGCAGACACAGACACGCACGCAGACACAGACACGCACGCAGACACAGACACGCACGCAGACACAGACACGCACGCAGACACAGACACGCACGCAGACACACACGCACGCAGACACAGACACGCACGCAGACACAGACACGCACGCAGACACACACACATCCTGTAGCATTGGACGGGCATTACTGCATATGTAAATCTTAGGCTGCGCTTATAGTGCCGACGACGTCGCGTCAAAACAAATGTACTTCCGCCATCGTGTGCGCTTATAGTAGGAGTGGTGCGACGGCTTGGTCGCGATCGCTGGAAGTCACTTCAATTTGATTTTTCCGGCGACTGCAGCGTGGCGACGGCGCTATAAGCGCGGCCTTAGGGGTCGCAACATGGCGACGGCGCTATAAGCGCGGCCTTAGGGGTCGCAACATGGCGACGGCGCTATAAGCGTGGCCTTAGGGGTCGCAGCATGGCGACGGCGCTATAAGCGCGGCCTTAGGGGTCGCAGCATGGCGACGGCGCTATAAGCGCGGCCTTAGGGACCGCAGCGTGCTGCCAGCGACGGCGTTATAAGCGTGGCCTTAGGGACCGCAGCATGCTGCCGGCGATGGCGCTATAAGCGTGGCCTTAAGGACCACGGCGATGGCGCTATAAGCGTGGCCTTAGGGACCACGGCGATGGCGCTATAAGCGTGGCCTTAGGATGCCCCCTGCCCCCTCGCCCCCTGCCCCCACGCCCCCCTGCCCCCTCGCCCCCTGCCCCCTCGCCCCCTGCCCCCTGGCCCCCTGCCCCCTGGCCCCCTGCCCCCTGGCCCCCTGCCCCCTGGCCCCCTGCCCCCTCGCCCCCTGCCCCCTCGCCCCTCGCCCCCTGCCCCCTCGCCCCACGCCCCCTGCCCCCTCGCCCCACGCCCCCTCGCCCCACGCCCCCTGCCCCCACGCCCCACGCCCCCCTGCCCCCTCGCCCCCACGCCCCCTGCCCCCTCGCCCCACGCCCCCTGCCCCCTCGCCCCACGCCCCCTCGCCCCACGCCCCCTGCCCCCTCGCCCCACGCCCCCTGCCCCCACGCCCCACGCCCCCTGCCCCCACGCCCCCTGCCCCCACGCCCCCTGCCCCCTCGCCCCACGCTCCCTGCCCCCTCGCCCCACGCTCCCTGCCCCCTCGCCCCACGCTCCCTGCCCCCTCGCCCCGCGCTCCCTGCCCCCTCGCCCCACGCTCCCTGCCCCCTCGCCCCCACGCTCCCTGCCCCCTCGCCCCACGCTCCCTGCCCCGCGCTCCCTGTCCCGCGCTCCCTGCCCCGCGCTCCCTGCCCCGCGCTCTCTGCCCCGCGCTCCCTGCCCCGCGCTCCCTGCCCCGCGCTCCCTGCCCCGCGCTCCCTGCCCCGCGCTCCCTGCCCCCTCGCCCCGCGCTCCCTGCCCCGCGCTCCCTGCCCCCTCGCCCCGCGCTCCCTGCCCCCTCGCCCCGCGCTCCCTGCCCCTCGCCCCGCGCTCCCTGCCCCCTCGCCCCGCGCTCCCTGCCCCCTCGCTCCGCGCCCCCTCGCCCCCCGCTCCCTGCCCCCTCGCCCCGCGCTCCCTGCCCCCGCGCTCCCTGCCCCCTCGCCCCGCGCTCCCTGCCCCCTCGCTCCCTGCCCCCTCGGCCCCCCGCTCCCTGCCCCCTCGCCCCCCGCTCCCTGCCCCCTCGCCCCGCGCTCCCTGCCCCCTCGCCCCGCGCTCCCTGCCCCCTCGCCCCGCGCCCCCTGCCCCCTCGCCCCGCGCCCCCTCGCCCCACGCCCCCTGCCCCCTCGCCCCACGCCCCCTGCCCCCTCGCCCCACGCCCCCTGCCCCCTCGCCCCACGCCCCACGCCCCCTGCCCCCTCGCCCCACGCCCCACGCCCCCTGCCCCCTCGCCCCACGCCCCACGCCCCCTGCCCCCACGCCCCCTGCCCCCCACGCTCCCTGCCCCCTCGCCCCACGCTCCCTGCCCCCTCGCCCCACGCTCCCTGCCCCCTCGCCCCACGCTCCCTGCCCCCTCGCCCCACGCTCCCTGCCCCCTCGCCCACGCTCCCTGCCCCCTCGCCCCACGCTCCCTGCCCCCTCGCCCCACGCTCCCTGCCCCCTCGTCCCACGCTCCCTGCCCCCTCGCCCCACGCTCCCCTGCCCCGCGCTCCCTGCCCCGCGCTCCCTGCCCGCGCTCCCTGCCCCGCGCTCCCTGCCCCCTCGCCCCGCGCTCCCTGCCCCGCGCTCCCTGCCCCGCGCTTCCTGCCCCGCGCTCCCTGCCCCGCGCTCCCTGCCCCCTCGCCCCGCGCTCCCTGCCCCCTCGCCCCGCGCTCCCTGCCCCCTCGCCCCGCGCTCCCTGCCCCCCTCGCCCCCCGCTCCCTGCCCCCTCGCCCCGCGCTCCCCGCCCCCTCGCCCCGCGCTCCCCGCCCCCTCGCCCCGCGCTCCCCGCCCCCTCGCCCCCCGCTCCTCGCCCCCCGCTCCCCGCCCCCCTCGCCCCCCGCTCCCCGCCCCCCCTCGCCCCCCGCTCCCCGCCCCCCGCTCCCCGCCCCCCTCGCCCCCCCGCTCCCCGCCCCCTCGCTCCCCGCCCCCTCGCCCCCCGCTCCCCGCTCCCCGCCCCCTCGCCCCCCGCTCCCCGCCCCCTCGCCCCCCGCTCCCTGCCCCCCGCTCCCTGCCCCCTCGCCCCCCGCTCCCTGCCCCCTCGCCCCCCGCTCCCTGCCCCCTCGCCCCCCGCTCCCTGCCCCCCCCGCCCCCTGCCCCCTCGCCCCCCGCTCCCTGCTGACTCTCTGCTCCCGTCCCTGCCCCCGCGCTCCTTGTCCTCGCGCTCCCCGCCCCCGCGCTCCCCGCCCCCGCGCTCCCTGCTGACTCTGTGCCCTCTCC
The DNA here is from genome assembly GCF_040206685.1 of Ascaphus truei. Classification (NCBI taxonomy): domain Eukaryota; kingdom Metazoa; phylum Chordata; class Amphibia; order Anura; family Ascaphidae; genus Ascaphus; species Ascaphus truei. Next base: position 64,656 of record NW_027454121.1, on the reverse strand, counting down.
CTGCCCCCGCGCTCCCCGCCCCCACGCTCCCCACCCCCGCGCTCCCCGCCCCCACGCTCCCCACCCCCGCGCTCCCCGCCCGCGCGCTCCCCGCCCGCGCGCTCCCTGCTGACTCTCTGCGCCCTCTCCCTGCTGACTCTCTGCGCCCTCTCCCTGCTGACTCTCTGCGCCCTCTCCCTGCAGCGCCTGACTGACGGGAGCCGTGATTGGATGACGCCGCTCGGGTGAGCTCTCGCGTAACCATGAGCCGGAGCAAGCGTGACAGCAACTTCTCCGTCTTCGAGATTGGAGATTCCACTTTCAACGTGCTGAAGCGCTACCAGAACCTGAAGCCCATTGGGTCTGGCGCACAAGGGATCGTATGGTAAGGAATCTACTATCGGGGTACCCTGCTGCTGGCGGGACGGGCGGGGCGGTACCTGGGGCCCTCTGTGTCACTGTTTCACCCTGTTGTGTAAGGGACGACTGGGAGGTACATGGGGCCCTTTGTGTCACTGTGTCACCCTGTTGTGTAAGGGACAGGCTGGGCGGTACATGGGGCCCTTTGTGTCACTGTGTCACCCTGTTGTGTAAGGGACAGGCTGGGAGGTACATGGGGCCCTGTGTCACTGTGTCACCCTGTTGTGTAAGGGACAGGCTGGGAGGTACATGGGCCCTTTGTGTCACTGTGTCACCCTGTTGTGTAAGGGATGGGCTGGGAGGTACATGGGGCCCTTTGTGTCACTGTGTCACCCTGTTGTGTAAGGGACGGGCTGGGAGGTACATGGGGCCCTTTGTGTCACTGTGTCACCCTGTTGTGTAAGGGACAGGCTGGGAGGTACATGGGCCCTTTGTGTCACTGTGTCACCCTGTTGTGTAAGGGACGGGCTGGGAGGTACCTGGGGCCCTTTGTGTCACTGTGTCACCCTGTTGTGTAAGGGACGGCTGGGAGGTACATGGGGCCCTTTGTGTCACTGTGTCACCCTGTTGTGTAAGGGACAGGCTGGGAGGTACATGGGGCCCTTTGTGTCACTGTGTCACCCTGTTGTGTAAGGGACAGGCTGGGAGGTACATGGGGCCCTGTGTCACTGTGTCACACTGTTGTGTAAGGGACAGGCTGGGAGGTACATGGGGCCCTGTGTCACTGTGTCACCCTGTTGTGTAAGGGACAGGCTGGGAGGTACATGGGGCCCTTTGTGTCACTGTGTCACCCTGTTGTGTAAGGGACGGGCTGGGAGGTACATGGGGCCCTTTGTGTCACTGTGTCACCCTGTTGTGTAAGGGACGGGCTGGGAGGTACATGGGGCCCTTTGTGTCACTGTGTCACCCTGTTGTGTAAGGGACAGGCTGGGAGGTACATGGGGCCCTTTGTGTCACTGTGTCACCCTGTTGTGTAAGGGACAGGCTGGGCGGTACATGGGGCCCTGTGTCACTGTGTCACCCTGTTGTGTAAGGGACAGGCTGGGCGGTACATGGGGCCCTTTGTGTCACTGTGTCACCCTGTTGTGTAAGGGACAGGCTGGGCGGTACATGGGGCCCTGTGTCACTGTGTCACCCTGTGTGTAAGGGACAGGCTGGGAGGTACATGGGGCCCTTTGTGTCACTGTGTCACCCTGTTGTGTAAGGGACAGGCTGGGCGGTACATGGGGCCCTTTGTGTCACTGTGTCACCCTGTTGTGTAAGGGACAGGCTGGGCGGTACATGGGGCCCTTTGTGTCACTGTGTCACCCTGTTGTGTAAGGGACAGCCTGGGAGGTACATGGGGCCCTTTGTGTCACTGTGTCACCCTGTTGTGTAAGGGACAGGCTGGGTGGTACATGGGGCCCTTTGTGTCACTGTGTCACCCTGTTGTGTAAGGGACAGGCTGGGTGGTACCTTGGGCCCTTTGTGTCACTGTGTCACCCTGTTGTGTAAGGGATGGGCTGGGTGGTACCTGGGGCCCTTTGTGTCACTGTGTCACCCTGTTGTGTAAGGGACAGGCTGGGTGGTAGATGGGGCCCTTTGTGTCACTGTGTCACCCTGTTGTGTAAGGGACAGGCTGGGCGGTACATGGGCCCTTTGTGTCACTGTGTCACCCTGTTGTGTAAGGGACAGGCTCCATGAGTGGCCCTTTCTGTCTGTTATTGTCACCTTGCGGTGGGAGGGACAAACACAGAGGTACAGAGCTGAGTGAGGGTGTGCGTGTGCTCACAGCTGAGTGATGGTGTGCGTGTGCTCAGAGCTGAGTGATGGTGTGTGTGTGCTCAGAGCTGAGGGATGGTGTGTGCGTGTGCTCACAGCTGAGTGATGGTGTGCGTGTGCTCAGCTGAGTGATGGTGTGCGTGTGCTCACAGCTGAGTGATGGTGTGCGTGTGCTCAGAGCTGAGTGATGGTGTGCGTGTGCTCAGAGCTGAGTGATGGTGTGCGTGTGCTCACAGCTGAATGATGGTGTGCGGGTGCTCACAGCTGAGTGATGGTGTGCGTGTGCTCACAGCTGAGTGATGGTGTGTGCGTGTGCTCAGAGCTTTGTGATGGTGTGTTTGTGCTCAGAGCAGAGTGATGGTGTGCGTGTGCTCAGAGCTGAGTGATGGTGTGTGTGCTCAGAGCATAGTGATGGTGTGCGTGTGCTCAGAGCTGAGTGATGGTGTGTGTGTGCTCAGAGCTGAGTGATGGTGTCCGTGTGCTTAGAGCTGAATGATGGTGTGTGCGTGTGCTCAGAGCTGAGTGATGGTGTGCGTGTGCTCAGAGCTGAGTGATGGAGTGCGTGTGCTCAGAGCTGAGTGATGGTGTGCGTGTGCTCAGAGCTGAGTGATGGTGTGCTTGTGCTCAGAGCTGAGTGATGGTGTGTGTGTGCTCAGAGCTGATTGATGGTGTGTGTGTGCTCAGAGCTGAGTGATGGTGTGCGTGTGCTCAGAGCTGTGTGATGGTGTGTGCCTGTGCTCAGAGCTGAGTGATGGTGTGCGTGTGCTCAGAGCTGAGTGATGGTGTGTGCGTGTGCTCAGAGCTGAGTGATGGTGTGCATGTGCTCACAGCTGAGTTATGGTGTGCGTGTGCTCACAGCTGAATGATGGTGTGCGGGTGCTCACAGCTGAGTGATGGTGTGCGTGTGCTCACAGCTGAGTGATGTTGTGCGTGTGCTCAGAGCTGAGTGATGGTGTGCGTGTGCTCAGAGCTGAGTGATGGTGTTCGTGTGCTCAGAGCTGAGTGATGGTGTGCGTGTGCTCAGAGCTGAGTGATGGTGTGTGCGTGTGCTCAGAGCTGAGTGATGGTGTGCGTGTGCTCAGAGCTGAGTGATGGTGTGCGTGTGCTCAGAGCTGAGTGATGGTGTGCGTGTGCTCAGAGCGGAGTGATGGTGTCCGTGTGCTCAGAGCTGAGTGATGGTGTCCGTGTGCTCAGAGCTGAGTGATGGTGTCCGTGTGCTCAGAGCTGAGTGATGCTGTGCGTGTGCTCAGAGCTGAGTGATGGTGTGCGTGTGCTCAGAGCTGAGTGATGGTGTGCGTGTGCTCAGAGCTGAGTGATGGTGCGTGTGCTCAGAGCTGAGTGATGGTGTGCGTGTGCTCACAGCTGAGTGATGGTGTGTGCGTGTGCTCACAGCTGAGTGATGGTGTGCGTGTGCTCACAGCTGAGTGAAGGTGTGCGTGTGCTCACAGCTGAGTGATGGTGTGCGTGTGCTCACAGCTGAGTGATGGTGTGTGCGTGTGCTCACAGCTGAGTGATGGTGTGTGCGTGTGCTCACAGCTGAGGGATGGTGTGTGCGTGTGCTCACAGCTGAGGGATGGTGTGTGCGTGTGCTCACAGCTGAGTGATGGTGTGCGTGTGCTCACAGCTGAGTGATGGTGTGCGTGTGCTCAGAGCTGATTGATGGTATGCGTGTGCTCAGAGCTGAGTGATGGTGTGCGTGTGCTCAGAGCTGTGTGATGGTGTGTGCGTGTGCTCAGAGCTGTGTGATGGTGTGTGCGTGTGCTCAGAGCTGAGTGATGGTGTGCGTGTGCTCAGAGCTGAGTGAGGGTATGCGTGTGCTCACAGCTGAGTAATGGTGTGTGTGCTCAGAGCTGAGTGATGGTGTGTGTGTGCTCAGAGCTGAGTGATGGTGTGCGTGTGCTCAGAGCTGAGTGATGGTGTCCGTGTGCTCAGAGCTGAGTGATGCTGTGCGTGTGCTCAGAGCTGAGTGATGGTGTGCGTGTGCTCAGAGCTGAGTGATGGTGTGCGTGTGCTCAGAGCTGAGTGATGGTGCGTGTGCTCAGAGCTGAGTGATAGTGCGTGTGCTCAGAGCTGAGTGATGGTGTGCGTGTGCTCACAGCTGAGTGATGGTGTGTGTGTGTGCTCACAGCTGAGTGATGGTGTGCGTGTGCTCACAGCTGAGTGATGGTGTGCGTGTGCTCACAGCTGAGGGATGGTGTGTGCGTGTGCTCACAGCTGAGTGATGGTGTGCGTGTGCTCACAGCTGAGTGATGGTGTGCGTGTGCTCACAGCTGAGTGATGGTGTGTGTGTGCTCAGAGCTGAGTGATGGTATGTGTGTGCTCAGAGCTGAGTGATGGTGTGCGTCTGCTCAGAGCTGTGTGATGGTGTGTGCGTGTGCTCAGAGCTGAGTGATGGTGTGCGTGTGCTCAGAGCTGAGTGAGGGTATGCGTGTGCTCACAGCTGAGTAATGGTGTGTGCTCAGAGCTGAGTGATGGTGTGCGTGTGCTCAGAGCTGAGTGATGGTGTGCGTGTGCTCAGAGCTGTGTGATGGTGTGTGCGTGTGCTCAGAGCTGAGTGATGGTGTGCGTGTGCTCAGAGCTGTGTGATGGTGTGTGCGTGTGCTCAGAGCTGAGTGATGGTGCGTGTGCTCAGAGCTGAGTGATGGTGCGTGTTCTCAGAGCTGAGTGATGGTGCGTGTGTTCTTAGAGCTGAGTGATGGTGCGTGTGTGCTGAGAGCTGAGTTATGGTGCGTGTGTGCTCACAGCTGAGTGACGGCGTCCGTGTGTTCCCTGCAGCGCTGCCTATGATGCTGTCCTGGAGAGACATGTTGCTATCAAGAAGCTGAGCCGGCCGTTCCAGAACCAAACCCACGCCAAGCGGGCGTATCGCGAGCTGGTCCTCATGAAATGTGTCAACCATAAGAATGTGAGTCCTGCAACCTCCATCAGCTGGCCACAAGGGGGAGTCTGCGCGCTCTCGCCCGCCTCTTTCTCTCTCTCGCCCGCCTCTCTCTCTCGCCCGCCGCGCTCTCGCCCGCCTCTCTCTTTCTCGCCCGCCTCTCTCTCTCGCCCGCCTCTCTCTCGCCCGCTTCTCTCTTTCTCGCCCGCCTCCCTTTCTCTCTCGCCTCCCTCTCTCTCGCCTCCCTCTCTCTCGCCCGCCTCTCTCGTCCGCCTCTCTCTCTCGCCCGCCTCTCTCTCTCTCGCCCGCCTCTCTCTCTCGCCCGCCTCTCTCTCTCTCTCGCCCGTCTCTCTCTCTCGCCCGTCTCTCTCTCTCGCCCGTCTCTCTCTCTCGCCCGCCTCTCTCTCGCCCGCCTCTCTCTCTCTCGCCCGCCCGCCTCTCTCTCTCGCCCGCCCGCCTCTCTCTCTCCCGCCCGCCTCTCTCTCTCCCGTCCGCCTCTCTCTCTCCCGCCAGCCTTTCTCTCTCGCCCGCCTTTCTCTCTAGCCCGCCTTTCTTTCTCGCCCGCCTCTCTCGCCCGCCTCTCTCTCACCCGCGTATATCTCTCGTCCACCTCTCTCGCGCTCCGCCTCTCTCTCTCGCGCGCCCGCCTCTCTCTCCCGCTCCCGCCTCTCTCTCTCGCGCGCCCGCCTTTCTGTCCCGCTCCCGCCTCTCTCTCGCGCCCGCCTCTCTGGCGCCCGCCTCTGGCGCCCGCCTCTCTCGCGCCCGCCTCTCTCGCGCCCGCCTCTCTCGCGCCCCGCCTCTCTCCCGCCCGTCTCTCTCTCTGCCGCTCGCCTCTCTCCGCTCGCCTCTCTCCCGCTCGCCTCTCTCCCGCTCGCCTCTCTCCCCTCTCTCCCGCTCTCCTCTCTCCCGCTCGCCTCTCTCCCGCTCACCCTCTCTCCTCCTCGCCTCTCTCCCGCTCGCCTCTCTCCCTCTCGCCTCTCTCCCCCTCGCCTCTCTCCCCCCTCGCCTCTCTCCCCCTCGCCTCTCTCCCGCTCGCCTCTCTCCCCCTCGCCTCTCTCCCGCTCGCCTCTCTCTCTCGCGCGCCTCTCTCCCGCTCGCCTCTCTCCCGCTCGCCTCTCGCCCGCTTCGCCTCTCGCCCGCTCCCCTCTCTCCCGCTCGCCTCTCTCCCGCTCACCTCTCTCTCTCTCTCCCGCTCGCCTCTCTCCCTCTCTCCCGCTCGCCTCTCTCCCGCTCGCCTCTCTCCCGCTTGCCTCTCTCCCTCTCTCCCGCTCGCCTCTCTCCCGCTCGCCTCCCTCCCGCTCGCCTCTCTCCCTCTCTCCCGCTCGCCTCCCTCCCGCTCGCCTCTCTCCCTCTCTCCCGCTCGCCTCCCTCCCTCTCTCCCTCTCGCCTCCCGCTCGCCTCTCTCCCTCTCTCCCGCTCGCCTCCCTCCCGCTTGCCTCTCTCCCTCTCTCTCGCTCGCCTCTCTCCCGCTCGCCTCTCTCCCGCTCTCGCCTCTCTCCCTCTCTCCCGCTCGCCTCTCTCCCGCTCACCTCTCTCTCTCTCTCCCGCTCGCCTCTCTCCCTCTCTCCCGCTCGCCTCTCTCCCGCTTGCCTCTCTCCCTCTCTCCCGCTCGCCTCTCTCCCTCTCTCCCGCTCGCCTCCCTCCCGCTCGCCTCTCTCCCTCTCTCCCGCTCGCCTCCCTCCCGCTCGCCTCTCTCCCTCTCTCCCGCTCGCCTCCCTCCCTCTCTCCCTCTCGCCTCCCGCTCGCCTCTCTCCCTCTCTCCCGCTCGCCTCCCTCCCGCTTGCCTCTCTCCCTCTCTCTCGCTCGCCTCTCTCCCTCTCTCCCGCTCGCCTCTCTCCCGCTCGCCTCTCTCCCTCTCTCCCGCTCGCCTCTCTCCCGCTCGCCTCTCTCCCTCTCGCCTCTCTCCCTCTCGCCCGCTCGCCTCTCTCCCGCTCGCCCGCTTGCCTCTCTCCCTCTCTCCCGCTCGCCTCTCTCCCTCTCTCCCGCTCGCCTCCCACCCGCTCGCCTCTCTCGCTCGCCTCTCTCGCTCGCCTCTCTCGCTCGCCTCTCTCCCTCTCTCCCGCTCGCCTCTCTCCCTCTCTCCCGCTCGCCTCTCTCCCGCTCGCCTCTCTCCCTCTCTCCCGCTCGCCTCTCTCCCTCTCGCCCGCTCGCCTGTCTCCCGCTCGCCCGCTTGCCTCTCTCCCTCTCTCCCTCTCTCCCGCTCGCCTCTCTCCCGCTCGCCTCTCTCCCTCTCTCCCGCTCGCCTCTCTCCCTCTCGCCTCTCTCCCTCTCGCCCGCTCGCCTCTCTCCCTCTCTCCCGCTCGCCTCTCTCCCGCTCGCCTCTCTCCCTCTCTCCCGCTCGCCTCTCGCCCGCTCGCCTCTCTCCCGCTCGCCCGCTTGCCTCTCTCCCTCTCTCCCGCTCGCCTCTCTCCCGCTCGCCTCTCTCCCGCTCGCCTCCCTCCCGCTCGCCTCCCGCTCGCCTCCCTCCCGCTCGCCTCTCTCGCTCGCCTCTCTCCCTCTCTCCCGCTCGCCTCTCTCCCGCTCGCCTCTCTCCCGCTCGCCTCTCTCCCGCTCGCCCGCTTGCCTCTCTCCCTCTCTCCCGCTCGCCTCTCTCCCGCTCGCCTCTCTCCCTCTCGCCCGCTCGCCTCTCTCCCTCTCTCCCGCTCGCCTCTCTCCCGCTCGCCTCTCTCCCTCTCTCCTGCTCGCCTCTCTCCCGCTCGCCTCTCTCCCGCTCGCCTCTCTCCCTCTCTCCCGCTCGCCTCTCTCCCTCTCTCCCGCTCGCCTCTCTCCCGCTTGCCTCTCTCCCTCTCTACCGCTCGCCTCTCTCCCTCTCGCCCGCTCGCCTCTCTCCCTCTCGCCTCTCTCCCTCTCGCCTCTCTCCCGCTCGCCTCTCTCCCGCTCGCCTCTCTCCCTCTCGCCCGCTCGCCTCTCTCCCTCTCTCCCGCTTGCCTCTCTCCCTCTCTCCCGCTCGCCTCTCTCCCTCTCTCCCGCTCGCCTCTCTCCCGCTCGCCTCTCTCCCTCTCTCCCGCTCGCCTCTCTCCCGCTCGCCTCTCTCCCGCTCGCCCGCTCGCCTCTCTCCCTCTCGCCTCTCTCCCTCTCGCCTCTCTCCCGCTCGCCTCTCTCCCGCTCGCCTCTCTCCCTCTCGCCCGCTCGCCTCTCTCCCTCTCTCCCGCTTGCCTCTCTCCCTCTCTCCCGCTCGCCTCTCTCCCTCTCTCCCGCTCGCCTCTCTCCCGCTCGCCTCTCTCCCTCTCTCCCGCTCGCCTCTCTCCCGCTCGCCTCTCTCCCGCTCGCCTCTCTCCCGCTCGCCTCTCTCCCTCTCGCCCGCTCGCCTCTCTCCCGCTCGCCTCTCTCCCGCTCGCCTCTCTCCCTCTCTCCCGCTCGCCTCTCTCCCTCTCTCCCGCTTGCCTCTCTCCCTCTCTACCGCTCGCCTCTCGCCCGCTCGCCTCTCTCCCTCTCGCCTCTCTCCCTCTCGCCTCTCTCCCGCTCGCCTCTCTCCTGCTCGCCTCTCTCCCTCTCGCCCGCTCGCCTCTCGCCCGCTCGCCTCTCTCCCTCTCTTCCGCTTGCCTCTCTCCCGCTCGCCTCTCTCCCTCTCTCCCGCTCGCCTCTCTCCCTCTCTCCCGCTCGCCTCTCTCCCTCTCTCCCGCTCGCCTCTCTCCCTCTCGCCTCTCTCCCGCTTCCCTCTCTCCCTCTCTCCCGCTCGCCTCTCTCCCTCTCTCCCGCTCGCCTCTCTCCCGCTCGCCTCTCTCCCGCTTGCCTCTCTCCCGCTCGCCGCTCGCCTCTCTCCCTCTCTCCCGCTCGCCTCTCTCCCGCTCGCCTCTCTCCCTCTCGCCCGCTCGCCTCTCTCCCTCTCTCCCGCTCGCCTCTCTCCCGCTCGCCTCTCTCCCGCTCGCCTCTCTCCCTCTCTCCCGCTCGCCTCTCTCCCGCTCGCCTCTCTCCCGCTCGCCTCTCTCCCGCTCGCCTCTCTCCCTCTCGCCCGCTCGCCTCTCGCCCGCTCGCCTCTCTCCCTCTCTCCCGCTCGCCTCTCTCCCGCTTGCCTCTCTCCCGCTCGCCTCTCTCCCGCTCGCCTCTCTCCCGCTTGCCTCTCTCCCGCTTGCCTCTCTCCCTCTCTCCCGCTCGCCTCTCTCCCTCTCTCCGCTCGCCTCTCTCCCTCTCTCCCGCTCGCCTCTCTCCCGCTCGCCTCTCTCCCGCTCGCCTCTCTCCCGCTCGCCTCTCTCCGGCTCGCCTCTCTCCCGCTCGCCTCTCTCCCGCTCGCCTCTCTCCCGCTCGCCTCTCTCCCGCTCGCCTCTCTCCCGCTCGCCTCTCTCCCGCTCGCCTCTCGCCCGCTCGCCTCTCTCCCTCTCTCCCGCTTGCCTCTCTCCCTCTCTCCCGCTCGCCCGCTCGCCCCTCTCCCGCTTGCCTCTCTATCTCTCTCTCCCGCTCGCCTCTCTCCCGCTCGCCTCTCTCCCGCTTGCCTCTCTCCCGCTTGCCTCTCTCCCTCTCTCCCGCTCGCCTCTCTCCCTCTCTCCCGCTCGCCTCTCTCCCGCTTGCCTCTCTCCCTCTCTACCGCTCGCCTCTTGCCCGCTCGCCTCTCTCCCTCTCGCCTCTCTCCCTCTCGCCTCTCTCCCGCTCGCCTCTCTCCCGCTCGCCTCTCTCCCGCTCGCCTCTCTCCCTCTCGCCCGCTCGCCTCTCTCCCTCTCTCCCGCTTGCCTCTCTCCCTCTCTCCCTCTCTCCCGCTCGCCTCTCTCCCGCTTGCCTCTCTCCCGCTCGCCTCTCTCCCTCTCTCCCGCTCGCCTCTCTCCCGCTCGCCTCTCTCCCTCTCGCCCGCTCGCCTCTCTCCCGCTCGCCTCTCTCCCTCTCTCCCGCTCGCCTCTCTACCGCTTGCCTCTCTCCTCTCTCCCGCTCGCCTCTCTCCCGCTTGCCTCTCTCCCTCTCTCTCGCTCGCCTCTCTCCCTCTCTCCCGCTCGCCTCCCTCCCTCTCTCCCGCTCGCCTCTCTCCCGCTCGCCTCTCTCCCTCTCTCCCGCTCGCCTCCCTCCCTCTCTCCCGCTCGCCTCTCTCCCGCTCGCCTCTCTCCCGCTCGCCTCTCTCCCTCTCGCCCGCTCGCCTCTCTCCCTCTCTCCCGCTCGCCTCCCTCCCTCTCTCCCGCTCGCCTCTCTCCCGCTCGCCTCTCTCCCGCTCGCCTCTCTCCCGCTCGCCTCTCTCCCGCTTGCCTCTCTTCCTCTCTCTCGCTCGCCTCTCTCCCTCTCTCCCGCTCGCCTCTCTCCCCCTCGCCTCTCTCCCTCTCTCCCGCTCGCCTCTCTCCCGCTTGCCTCTTTCCCTCTCTCCCGCTCGCCTCTATCCCTCTCTACCGCTCGCCTCTCGCCCGCTCGCCTCTCTCCCTCTCGCCTCTCTCCCTCTCGCCTCTCTCCCTCTCGCCTCTCTCCCTCTCGCCTCTCTCCCGCTCGCCTCTCTCCCGCTCGCCTCTCTCACTCTCGCCCGCTCGCCTCTCTCCCTCTCTCCCGCTTGCCTCTCTCCCTCTCTCCCGCTCGCCTCTCTCCCTCTCTCCCGCTCGCCTCTCTCCCGCTTGCCTCTCTCCCTCTCTCCCGCTCGCCTCTCTCCCTCTCTCCCGCTCGCCTCTCTCCCGCTTGCCTCTCTCCCGCTCGCCTCTTGCCCGCTCGCCTCTCGCCCGCTCGCCTCTCTCCCTCTCTCCCGCTCGCCTCTCTCCCTCTCTCCCGCTCGCCTCTCTCCCTCTCTCCTCTCTCCCGCTCGCCTCTCTCCCTCTCTCCCGCTCGCCTCTCTCCCTCTCTCCCGCTTGCCTCTCTCCCTCTCTCCCGCTCGCCTCTCTCCCTCTCTCCCGCTCGCCTCTCTCCCGCTCGCCTCTCTCCCGCTCGCCTCTCGCCCGCTCGCCTCTCGCCCGCTCGCCTCTCTCCCTCTCTCCCGCTCGCCTCTCTCCCTCTCTCCCGCTCGCCTCTCTCCCTCTCTCCTCTCTCCCGCTCGCCTCTCTCCCGCTCGCCTCTCTCCCCCTCGCCTCTCTCCCTCTCTCCCGCTCGCCTCTCTCCCGCTCGCCTCTCTCCCACTCGCCTCTCTCCCTCTCGCCCGCTCGCCTCCCGCCCGCTCGCCTCTCTCCCGCTCGCCTCTCTCCCTCTCTCCCGCTCGCCTCTCTCCCCCTCGCCTCTCTCCCTCTCTCCCGCTCGCCTCTCTCCCGCTCGCCTCCCTCCCTCTCTCCCGCTCGCCTCTCTCCCGCCCGCCTCTCTCCCTCTCTCCCGCTCGCCTCTCTCCCTCTCTCCCGCTTGCCTCTCGCCCGCTCGCCTCTCTCCCGCTCGCCTCTCTCCCGCCCGCCTCTCTCCCGCTTTCCTCTCTCCCGCTCGCCTCTCTCCCTCTCGCCTCTCTCCTTCTCTCCCGCTCGCCTCTCTCCCCCTCGCCTCTCTCCCTCTCTCCCGCTCGCCTCTCTCCCTCTCTCCTCTCTCCCGCTCGCCTCTCTCCCTCTCGCCCGCTCGCCTCTCTCCCCCTCGCCTCTCTCCCTCTCTCCTCTCGCCCGCTCGCCTCTCTCCCCCTCGCCTCTCTCCCTCTGTCCTCTCGCCCGCTCGCCTCTCGCCCGCTCGCCTCTCTCCCTCTCGCCTCTCTCCCGCTCTCCTCTCTCCCTCTCTCCCGCTCGCCTCTCTCCCTCTCTCCCGCTCGCCTCTCTCTCCTCTCTCCCGCTCGCCTCTCTCCCTCTCTCCTCTCGCCCGCTCGCCTCTCTCCCACTCGCCTGCTCGCCTCTCTCCCTCTCGCCTCTCTCCCGCTCGCCTCTCTCCCTCTCTCCCGCTCGCCTCTCTCCCGCCCACCTCTCTCCCTCTCGCCCGCTCGCCTCTCTCCCGCTCGCCTCTTGCCCGCTCGCCTCTCTCCCTCTCGCCCGCTCGCCTCTCTCCCTCTCTCCTCTCGTCCGCTCGCCTCTCTCCCTCTCTCCTCTCGCCCGCTCGCCTCTCTCCCTCTCGCCCGCTCGTCTCTCGCCCGCTCGCCTCTCTCCCTCTCTCCCGCCCGCCTCTCTCCCGCTCGCCTCTCTCCCGCCCGCCTCTCTCCCGCCCGCCTCTCTCCCGCTCGCCTCTCTCCCCCTCGCCTCTCTCCCCCTCGCCTCTCTCCCCCTCGCCTCTCTCCCCCTCGCCTCTCTCCCCCTCGCCTCTCTCCCCCTCGCCTCTCGCCCGCTCGCCTCTCTCCCGCTCGCCTCTCTCCCTCTCTCCCGCCCGCCTCTCTCCCTCTCTCCTCCCGCCCGCTCGCCTCTCCCCCTCTCTCCCGCTCGCCTCTCCCCCTCTCTCCCGCTCGCCTCTCTCCCGCTCGCCTCTCTCCCTCTCCCCCTCTCTCCCGCTCGCCTCTCGCCCGCTCGCCTCTCTCCCCCTCTCCCGCTCGCCTCTCTCCTTCTCTCCCGCTCGCCTCTCCCCGCTCGCCTCTCTCCCTTTCGCCCGCTCGCCTCTCTCCCCCTCACCTCTCTCCCCCTCGCCTCTCTCCCCCTCGCCTCTCTCCCCCTCGCCTCTCTCCCCCTCGCCTCTCGCCCGGTCGCCTCTCTCCCACTCGCCTCTTCTCCCCGTGCGGGCAGGAATGCGGTGCACTGTCCTGTGAGGGTTACCCTCTGCTTCTCTCCTCAGATAATCGGGCTGCTCAATGTCTTCACGCCCCAGAAGTCTCTTGAAGAGTTTCAGGACCTGTAAGTTTTTAGACCCAAAAGTGTCGTGCATGATACACACAGCCGCACACGTGTGCCAGTCACACACACACAGCCCCACACGTGTGCCAGAGACACACACACAGCCCCACACGTGTGCCAGTCACACACACACAGCCGCACACGTGTGCCAGTCACACACACACAGCCCCACACGTGTGCCAGTCACACACACACAGCCCCACACGTGTGCCAGTCACACACACACAGCCGCACACGTGTGCCAGTCACACACACACAGCCCCACACGTGTGCCAGAGACACACACACAGCCCCACACGTGTGCCAGTCACACACACACAGCCGCACACGTGTGCCAGTCACACACACACAGCCCCACACGTGTGCCAGAGACACACACACAGCCCCACACGTGTGCCAGTCACACACATACAGCCCCACACGTGTGCCAGTCACACACACACAGCCCCACACGTGTGCCAGTCACACACACACAGCCGCACACGTGTGCCAGTCACACACACACAGCCCCACACGTGTGCCAGTCACACACACACAGCCCCACACGTGTGCCAGTCACACACACACAGCCCCACACGTGTGCCAGTCACACACACACAGCCCCACACGTGTGCCAGTCACACACACACAGCCGCACACGTATGCCAGTCACACACACACAGCCCCACACGTGTGCCAGTCACACACACACACAGCCCCACACGTGTGCCAGTCACACACACACACAGCCCCACACGTGTGCCAGTCACACACACACACAGCCCCGCACGTGTGCCAGTCACACACACAGCCCTACACGTGTGCCAGTCCCACACACACAGCCGCACACGTGTGCCTGTCACACACACACAGCCGCACACGTGTGCCAGTCACACACACAGCCGCACACGTGTGCCAGTCACACACACACAGCCCCACACGTGTGCCAGTCACACACACACAGCCGCACACGTGTGCCAGTCACACACACACAGCCGCACACGTGTGCCAGTCACACACACAGCCCCACACGTGTGCCAGTCACACACACACAGCCGCACACGTGTGCCAGTCACACACAGCCGCACACATGGTCACACGGCCACGGTGTAAGTGACACAGCCGCACACGTGTGCCAGTCACACACACACAGCCACACACGTGTGCCAGTCACACACACACAGCCCCACACGTGTGCCAGTCACACACACACAGCCACACACGTGTGCCAGTCACACACACACAGCCGCACACGTGTGCTAGTCACACACACACAGCCCCACACGTGTGCCAGTCACACACACACAGCCGCACACGTGTGCCAGTCACACACACACAGACGCACACGTGTGCCAGTCACACACACACAGCCGCACACGTGTGCCAGTCACACACACACAGCCCCACACATGTGCCAGAGACACACATACAGCCGCACACGTGTGCCAGTCACACACACAGCCCCGCACGTATGCCAGTCACACACACACAGCCGCACACGTGTGCCAGTCACACACACAGGGCACACGTGGTCACACAGCCACGGTGTAAGTGACACAGCCGCACACGTGGTAACACAGCCACGGTGTAAGTGACACAGCCGCACACGTGGTAACACAGCCACGGTGTAAGTGACACAGCCGCACACGTGGTAGCACAGCCACGGTGTAAGTGACACAGCCGCACACGTGGTAACACAGCCACGGTGTAAGTGACACAGCCGCACACACGTGGTAACACAGCCACGGTGTAAGTGACACAGCCGCACACACGTGGTAACACAGCCACGGCGTAAGTGACACAGCCGCACACACGTGGTAACACAGCCACGGCGTAAGTGACACAGCCGCACACACGTGGTAACACAGCCACGGTGTAAGTGACACAGCCGCACACACGTGGTAACACAGCCACGGTGTAAGTGACACAGCCGCACACGTGGTAACAGCCACGGTGTAAGTGACACAGCCGCACACACGTGGTAACACAGCCACGGTGTTAGTGACACAGCCGCACACACGTGGTAACACAGCCACGGCGTAAGTGACACAGCCGCACACACGTGGTAACACAGCCACGGCGTAAGTGACACAGCCGCACACACGTGGTAACACAGCCACGGTGTAAGTGACACAGCCGCACACACGTGGTAACACAGCCACGGCGTAAGTGACACAGCCGCACACACGTGGTAACACAGCCACGGTGTTAGTGACACAGCCGCACACACGTGGTAACACAGACACGGCGTAAGTGACACAGCCGCACACGTGTTAACACAGCCACGGTGTTAGTGACACAGCCGCACACATGTGGTAACAGCCACGGTGTAAGTGACGGGCGTGTCCGCTTCCTCCCAGGTACATTGTGATGGAGTTGATGGATGCCAATCTGTGCCAAGTGATACAGATGGAGCTGGACCACGAGCGCATGTCCTACCTGCTCTACCAGATGCTCTGCGGCATCAAGCACCTCCACTCTGCAGGGATCATCCACAGGGTGAGTCTCATTACCACTATACCGCACACATCATTGGTGTGGATCTGTAGCTGCAGGAGCAGCACTGTGCAGACTGTTAGCGTCATATAAAAAACTATTATTTGCTCAAATATTCTGCACATCATTGCAGTACAAATAGGATACAGGTCTCCTCTAGGACAGGTACAAAGTGCAGGTCTCCTCTAGGACAGGTACAAAGTGCAGGTCTCCTCTAGGACAGGTACAGAGTGCAGGTCTCCTCTAGGACAGGTACACAGTGCAGGTCTCCTCTAGGACAGGTACACAGTGCAGGTCTCCTCTGGGACAGAGACACACAGTGCAGGTCTCCTCTGGGACAGAGACACACAGTGCAGGTCTCCTCTAATACAGAGATACACAGTGCAGGTCTCCTCTGGGACAGATACACACAGTGCAGGTCTCCTCTAATACAGAGATACACAGTGCAGGTCTCCTCTGGGACACAGATACACACAGTGCAGGTCTCCTCTAATACAGAGATACACAGTGCAGGTCTCCTCTGGGACAGAGATACACAGTGCAGGTCTCCTCTGGGACAGAGATACACAGGGCAGGTCTCCTCTGGGACAGAGATACACAGTGCAGGTCTCCTCTGGGACAGAGATACACAGTGCAGGTCTCCTCTGGGACACAGATACACAGGGCAGGTCTCCTCTGGGACAGAGATACACAGTGCAGGTCTCCTCTGGGACAGAGATACACAGTGCAGGTCTCCTCTGGGACAGAGATACACAGCGCAGGTCTCCTCTGGGACACAGATACACAGGGCAGGTCTCCTCTGGGACACAGATACACAGTGCAGGTCTCCTCTGGGACAGAGATACACAGTGCAGGTCTCCTCTGGGACAGAGATACACAGGGCAGGTCTCCTCTGGGACAGATACACAGTGCAGGTCTCCTCTGGGACAGAGATACACAGCGCAGGTCTCCTCTGGGACACAGATACACAGTGCAGGTCTCCTCTGGGACAGAGACACACAGTGCAGGTCTCCTCTGGGACACAGATACACAGTGCAGGTCTCCTCTGGGACAGAGATACAATGTGCAGGTCTCCTCTGGGACAGAGATACACAGGGCAGGTCTCCTCTGGGACAGATACACAGTGCAGGTCTCCTCTGGGTCAGAGATACACAGTGCAGGTCTCCTCTGGGACAGAGATACACAGCGCAGGTCTCCTCTGGGACACAGATACACAGGGCAGGTCTCCTCTGGGACAGATACACAGTGCAGGTCTCCTCTGGGACAGAGATACACAGTGCAGGTCTCCTCTGGGACAGAGATACACAGCGCAGGTCTCCTCTGGGACAGAGATACACAGGGCAGGTCTCCTCTGGGACAGAGATACACAGTGCAGGTCTCCTCTGGGACAGAGACACACAGTGCAGGTCTCCTCTGGGACAGAGATACACAGTGCAGGTCTCCTCTGGGACAGAGACACACAGTGCAGGTCTCCTCTGGGACAGAGATACACAGGGCAGGTCTCCTCTGGGACAGAGGTACACAGTGCAGGTCTTCTCTGGGACAGAGATACTCAGTGCAGGTCTCCTCTGGGACAGAGATACACAGTGCAGCTCTCCTCTGGGACAGAGATACACAGTGCAGGTCTCTTCTGGGACAGAGATACACAGTGCAGGTCTCCTCTAATACAGAGATACACAGGGCAGGTCTCCTCTGGGACAGAGATACACAGTGCAGGTCTCCTCTGGGACAGAGATACACAGTGCAGGTCTCCTCTGGGACAGAGATACACAGTGCAGGTCTCCTCTGGGACACAGATACACAGGGCAGGTCTCCTCTGGGACAGATACACAGTGCAGGTCTCCTCTGGGACAGAGATACACAGTGCAGGTCTCCTCTGGGACAGAGATACACAGCGCAGGTCTCCTCTGGGACAGAGATACACAGGGCAGGTCTCCTCTGGGACAGAGATACACAGTGCAGGTCTCCTCTGGGACAGAGACACACAGTGCATGTCTCCTCTGGGACAGAGATACACAGGGCAGGTCTCCTCTGGGACAGAGATACACAGTGCAGGTCTCCTCTGGGACAGAGATACACAGTGCAGGTCTCCTCTGGGACAGAGATACACAGGGCAGGTCTCCTCTGGGACAGATACACAGTGCAGGTCTCCTCTGGGACAGACATACACAGTGCAGGGCTCCTCTGGGACAGAGATACACAGTGTAGGTCTCCTCTGGGACAGAGATACACAGTGCAGGTCTTCTCTGGGACAGAGATACACAGGGCAGGTCTCCTCTGGGACAGAGATACACAGGGCAGGTCTCCTCTGGGACAGAGATACACAGGGCAGGTCTCCTCTGGGACAGAGATACACAGTGCAGGTCTCCTCTGGGACAGACATACACAGTGCATGGCTCCTCTGGGACAGAGATACACAGTGCAGGTCTTCTCTGGGACAGAGATACACAGTGCAGGTCTCCTCTGGGACAGAGATACAATGTGCAGGTCTCCTCTGGGACAGAGATACACAGTGCAGGTCTCCTCTGGGACAGAGATACACAGTGCAGGTCTCCTCTGGGACAGAGATACACAGTGCAGGTCTCCTCTGGGACAGAGATACACAGTGCAGGTCTCCTCTGGGACAGCGACACACAGTGCAGGTCTCCTCTGGGACAGAGATACAATGTGCAGGTCTCCTCTGGGACAGAGATACACAGTGCAGGTCTCCTCTGGGACAGAGATACACAGGGCAGGTCTCCTCTGGGACAGAGATACACAGTGCAGGTCTCCTCTGGGACAGACATACACAGTGTAGGTCTCCTCTGGGACAGAGATACACAGTGCAGGTCTTCTCTGGGACAGAGATACACAGTGCAGGTCTCCTCTGGGACAGAGATACAATGTGCAGGTCTCCTCTGGGACAGAGATACACAGTGCAGGTCTCCTCTGGGACAGAGATACACAGTGCAGGTCTCCTCTGGGACAGAGATACACAGTGCAGGTCTCCTCTGGGACAGAGATACACAGGGCAGGTCTCCTCTGGGACAGCGACACACAGTGCAGGTCTCCTCTGGGACAGAGATACACAGTGCAGGTCTCCTCTGGGACAGAGATACACAGGGCAGGTCTCCTCTGGGACAGAGATACACAGGGCAGGTCTCCTCTGGGACAGAGATACACAGTGCAGGTCTCCTCTAATACAGAGATACACAGCGCAGGTCTCCTCTGGGACAGAGATACACAGTGCAGGTCTCCTCTAATACAGAGATACACAGTGCAGGTCTCCTCTGGGACAGAGATACACAGTGCAGGTCTCCTCTAATACAGAGATACACAGGGCAGGTCTCCTCTGGGACAGAGATACACAGGGCAGGTCTCCTCTGGGACAGAGATACACAGGGCAGGTCTCTTCTGGGACAGAGATACACAGTGCAGGTCTCCTCTGGGACAGAGATACACAGGGCAGGTCTCCTCTGGGACAGAGATACACAGGGCAGGTCTCCTCTGGGACAGAGATACACAGGGCAGGTCTCCTCTGGGACAGAGATACACAGGGCAGGTCTCCTCTGGGACAGAGATACACAGTGCAGGTCTCCTCTGGGACAGAGATACACAGGGCAGGTCTCCTCTGGGACAGAGATACACAGGGCAGGTCTCCTCTGGGACAGAGATACACAGGGCAGGTCTCCTCTGGGACAGAGATACACAGTGCAGGTCTCCTCTGGGACAGAGATACACAGTGCAGGTCTCCTCTGGGACAGAGATACACAGTGCAGGTCTCCTCTGGGACAGAGATACACAGTGCAGGTCTCCTCTAATACAGAGATACACAGCGCAGGTCTCCTCTGGGACAGAGATACACAGTGCAGGTCTCCTCTAATACAGAGATACACAGTGCAGGTCTCCTCTGGGACAGAGATACACAGTGCAGGTCTCCTCTGGGACAGAGATACAAAGGGCAGGTCTCCTCTGGGACAGCGACACACAGTGCAGGTCTCCTCTGGGACAGAGATACACAGCGCAGGTCTCCTCTGGGACAGAGATACACAGTGCAGGTCTCCTCTAATACAGAGATACACAGCGCAGGTCTCCTCTGGGACAGAGATACACAGTGCAGGTCTCCTCTAATACAGAGATACACAGCGCAGGTCTCCTCTGGGACAGAGATACACAGTGCAGGTCTCCTCTAATACAGAGATACACAGGGCAGGTCTCCTCTGGGACAGAGATACACAGGGCAGGTCTCCTCTGGGACAGAGATACACAGGGCAGGTCTCCTCTGGGACAGAGATACACAGGGCAGGTCTCCTCTGGGACAGAGATACACAGGGCAGGTCTCCTCTGGGACAGAGATACACAGGGCAGGTCTCCTCTGGGACAGAGATACACAGTGCAGGTCTCCTCTGGGACAGAGATACACCGTGCAGGTCTTCTCTGGGACAGAGATACACAGTGCAGGTCTCCTCTGGGACAGAGATACAGAGTGCAGGTCTCCTCTGGGACAGAGATACACAGTGCAGGTCTCCTCTGGGACAGAGATACAAAGTGCAGGTCTCCTCTGGGACAGAGATACACAGTGCAGGTCTCCTCTGGGACAGAGATACACAGTGCAGGTCTCCTCTGGGACAGAGATACACAGTGCAGGTCTCCTCTGGGACAGAGATACACAGTGCAGGTCTCCTCTGGGACAGAGATACACAGTGGAGGTCTCCTCTGGGACAGAGATACACAGCGCAGGTCTCCTCTAGGACAGAGGTACACAGGGCAGGTCTCCTCTGGGACAGAGGTACACAGGGCAGGTCCCCCCTCAGCTCGGGACTCCCCCCCCCCCCCTGAGACCCCCTCACCTTGAGACCCCCCATGAGACGGCGTGTCTGTGTGGCAGGATTTAAAGCCCAGTAACATCGTGGTGAAGTCAGACTGCACACTGAAGATTTTGGACTTCGGACTCGCCCGGACAGCGGGAACCAGTTTCATGATGACCCCGTACGTGGTGACTCGTTACTACAGAGCCCCCGAGGTCATCCTGGGCATGGGATACAAGGAGAACGGTCAGTGGTCCCCCCGCCCCTCCATGCTCCCCTTACGTGGTCCCCTCACGTGGTCACACTTCTGGTAACACCACATCGCATGTAATCCGGCTTTCCTATAAACCTATAAGGGGAACATCCCCCGGCTGCTGCTTCTCACCTGCGCTTCTCCGTGCGCTGCTGCCGGTGGGTTTATAATACATACCGTATTTCATCGGTTGTAAGACGCACCATCGATTTTAGCACTTACAATCAAGGAAAAAAATAAGTATTTGGCCCACTCACCAGATTTTCAGGCTGCAGCAGGAGAGGTACACAGGGCAGGTCACCTCTAGGACAGGAGTGAAATGTGCGGCGGCGGCAGGAGAGGTCCGTCAGTGGAGGAGTGAAATGTGCGGCGGCGGCAGGAGAGGTCCGTCAGCGGAGGAGTGAAATGTGCGGCGGCGGCAGGAGAGGTCCGTAAGCGGAGGAGTGAAATGTGCGGCGGCTTCAGGAGAGGTCCGTCAGCGGAGGAGTGAAATGTGCGGCGGCGGCAAGAGAGGTCCATCAGCGGAGGAGTGAAATGTGCGTCGGCAGGAGAGGTCCGTCAGCGGAGGAGTGAAATGTGCGTCGGCAGGAGAGGTCCGTCAGCGGAGGAGTGAAATGTGCGGCGGCGGCAGGAGAGGTCCGTCAGCGGAGGAGTGAAATGTGCGGCGGCGGCAGGAGAGGTCCGTCAGCGGAGGAGTGAAATGTGCGTCGGCAGGAGAGGTCCGTCAGCGGAGGAGTGAAATGTGCGACGGCAGGAGAGGTCCGTCAGCGGAGGAGTGAAATGTGCGGCGGCGGCAGGAGAGGTCCGTCAGCGGAGGAGTGAAATGTGCGGCGGCGGCAGGAGAGGTCCGTCAGCGGAGGAGTGAAATGTGCGACGGCAGGAGAGGTCCGTCAGCGGAGGAGTGAAATGTGCGGCGGCGGGAGGAGAGGTCCGTCGGCGGAGGAGTTAAATGTGCGGCGGCGGCAGGAGAGGTCCGTCAGCGGAGGAGTGAAATGTGCGTCGGCAGGAGAGGTCCGTCAGCGGAGGAGTGAAATGTGCGGCGGCGGCAGTAGAGGTCCGTCAGCGGAGGAGTGAAATGTGCGACGGGGCAGGAGAGGTCCGTCAGCGGAGGAGTGAAATGTGCGTCGGCAGGAGAGGTCCGTCAGCGGAGGAGTGAAATGTGCGGCGGCGGGAGGAGAGGTCCGTCAGCGGAGGAGTGAAATGTGCGGCGGCGGCAGGAGAGGTCCGTCAGCGGAGGAGTGAAATGTGCGACGGGGCAGGAGAGGTCCGTCAGCGGAGGAGTGAAATGTGCGTCGGCAGGAGAGGTCCGTCAGCGGAGGAGTGAAATGTGCGGCGGCGGGAGGAGAGGTCCGTCAGCGGAGGAGTGAAATGTGCGGCGGCGGCAGGAGAGGTCCGTCAGCGGAGGAGTGAAATGTGCGGCGGCGGCAGGAGAGGTCCGTCAGCGGAGGAGTGAAATGTGCGGCGGTGGCAGGAGAGGTCCGTCAGCGGAGGAGTGAAATGTGCGGCGGCGGCAGGAGAAGTCCGTCAGCGGAGGAGTGAAATGTGCGGCGGCGGCAGGAGAGGTCCGTCAGTGGAGGAGTGAAATGTGCGGCGGTGGCAGGAGAGGTCCGTCAGCGGAGGAGTGAAATGTGCGGCGGCGGCAGGAGAGGTCCGTCAGCGGAAGAGTGAAATGTGCGGCGGTGGCAGGAGAGGTCCGTCAGCGGAGAAGTGAAATGTGCGGCGGTGGCAGGAGAGGTCCGTCAGCGGAGGAGTGAAATGTGCGGCGGCGGCAGGAGAAGTCCGTCAGCGGAGGAGTGAAATGTGCGGCGGCGGCAGGAGAGGTCCGTCAGCGGAGGAGTGAAATGTGCGGCGGCGGCAGGAGAGGTCCGTCAGTGGAGGAGTGAAATGTGCGGCGGTGGCAGGAGAGGTCCGTCAGCGGAGGAGTGGAATGTGCGGCGGCGGCAGGAGAGGTCCGTCAGCGGAGGAGTGAAATGTGCGGCGGCGGCGGCAGGAGAGGCCCGTCAGCGGAGGAGTGAAATATGCGGCGGCGGCAGGAGAGGTCCGTCAGCGGAGGAGTGAAATGTGCGGCGGCGGCAGGAGAGGTCCGTCAGTTGAGGAGTGAAATGTGCGGCGGCGGCAGGAGAGGTCCGTCAGCGGAGGAGTGAAATGTGCAGCGGCGGCAGGAGAGGTCCGTCAGCGGAGGAGTGAAATGTGCGGCGGCGGCAGGAGAGGTCCGTCAGCGGAGGAGTGAAATGTGCAGCGGCGGCAGGAGAGGTCCGTCAGCGGAGGAGTGAAATGTGCGGCAGCGGCAGGAGAAGTCTGTGTTCGTGGAGCAATGTACTGGCAGTGAAGACGGCGAGCGGACCGGCAGGAGAACATCAGACCGGAGTAGGAGAAGAGCGGCATGCTGTAGGAGAACGGCTGGGGAGGAGCACGCTGTAATGCCGGAAGTCAGGCACCAGTTCCGGCGCCGGAACACGGACTTCTCCCGCCGCAGCCGCCACTTTACTCCTCCGCTAACGGACCTCTCCTGTTCCCGCCAACTTCTTATCACCGCTGATGGACTTCTCCTGCTCCCGCCAAATTCTTATCTCCGCTGACGGACTTCTCCTGCTCCCGCCAACTTCTTATCACCGCCGACGGACTTCTTCTGCTCCCGCCAACTTCTTATCACCGCCGACGGACTTCTTCTGCTCCCGCCAACTTCTTATCACCGCTGACGGACTTCTCCTGCTCCCGCCAACTTCTTATCTCTGCTGATGGACTTCTCCTGCTCCCGCCAACTTCTTATCTCCGCCGACGGACTTCTTCTGCTCCCGCCAACTTCTTATCTCCGCTGACGGACTTCTCCTGCTCCCGCCAACTTCTTATCACCGCTGACGGACTTCTCCTGCTCCCGCCAACTTCTTATCTCCGCTGATGGACTTCTCCTGCTCCCGCCAACTTCTTATCTCCGCTGACGGACTTGTCCTGCTCCCGCCAACTTCTTATCTCCGCTGACGGACTTCTCCTGCTCCCGCCAACTTCTTATCACCACTGACGGACTTCTCCTGCTCCCGCCAACTTCTTATCACCGCTGACGGACTTCTCCTGCTCCCGCCAACTTCTTATCTCTGCTGATGGACTTCTCCTGCTCCCGCCAACTTCTTATCTCCGCCGACGGACTTCTTCTGCTCCCGCCAACTTCTTATCTCCGCTGACGGACTTCTCCTGCTCCCGCCAACTTCTTATCACCGCTGACGGACTTCTCCTGCTCCCGCCAACTTCTTATCTCCGCTGATGGACTTCTCCTGCTCCCGCCAACTTCTTATCTCCGCTGACGGACTTGTCCTGCTCCCGCCAACTTCTTATCACCGCTGACGGACTTCTTCTGCTCCCGCCAACTTCTTATCTCCGCTGATGGACTTCTGCTCCCGCCAACTTCTTATCTCCGCTGATGGACTTCTCCTGCTCCCGCCAACTTCTTATCTCCGCTGACGGACTTCTCCTGCTCACGCCAACTTCTTATCTCCGCTGATGGACTTCTCCTGCTCCTGCCAACTTCTTATCTCCGCTGACGGACTTCTCCTGCTCCCGCCAACTTCTTATCTCTGCTGACGGACTTCTCCTGCTCCCGCCAACTTCTTATCACCGCTGATGGACTTCTCCTGCTCCCGCCAACTTCTTATCTCCGCTGACGGACTTCTCCTGCTCCCGCCAACTTCTTATCTCCGCTGACGGACTTCTCCTGCTCCCGCCAACTTCTTATCACCGCTGACGGACTTCTCCTGCTCCCGCCAACTTCTTATCTCCGCTGATGGACTTCTCCTGCTCCCGCCAACTTCTTATCTCCGCTGACGGACCTCTGCTGCTCCCGCCAACTTCTTATGTCCGCTGACGGACCTCTGCTGCTCCCGCCAACTTCTTATCACCGCTGATGGACTTCTCCTGCTCCCGCCAACTTCTTATCTCCGCCGACGGACTTTTCCTGCTCCCACCTGTAAATCTGGTAAATGAGGAGGGGTCAAATAACACTTCTTCTTTTTTTTTTGTTCTCTCTTTTTTTTTAATACATTGATTCTAAGACGCACCCCGATTTCAGACATGTGAAAATCGGGGAAAAAAGGTGCGTCTTTGAACCGAGGGAATACGGTATATATATTTGTGTGTGTGTGTGTGTGTGTGTATATATATATATACACACACAGTTGTGTGAAAAAGAAAGTACACCCTCTTTCAATTAACAATCATCCGGTCTAAAAATTGTGCGGTTCTACAAGTTATTGAATCATAAGGTGTACTTAGTTTTTCACACACGGCTTCTCCATTTTGGCTTTGTTTGTTAAATAAATCATGACACGGTGTAATATGTCATGTGTACACACACACACACATACACACACACACACACACACACAGTGTAATATGTCATGTGTTGTTGCTCATCTGAGGTTGTATTTACTTAATTTTAAGACCTGCTAAGGAACGATGAAATGTAAAACTGTCGCTGCCCCCCCCCCCCCCAGGCGCGCCCTGCCACTCCCCCCAGGCGCGCCCTGCCGCTCACCCCCGGCGCGCCCTGATGCTGCCCCCCCCCCCCAGACGCACCCTGCCGCTTCCCCCCGGCGCGCCCTGACGCTGCCCCCCCCCCTAACCCTCCCAGGCGCACCCTGCCGCTTCCCCCCGGCGCGCCCTGATGCTGCCCCCCCCCCCCCCCAGGCGCACCCTGCCGCTTCCCCCCGGCGCGCCCTGATGCTGCCCCCCCCCCCCCCCCCAGGCGCGCCCTGCCGCTTCCCCCCGGCGCACCCTGATACTCCTCCCCTCCCCCCGGTGCGCCCTGCCGCTTACAACCCCCTCCCCCCCGGCGGGCCCTGCCGCTCCCCCCCTCTTCCCCCCCGGCGTGCCCTGCCGCTAACCCCCCCCCCGGCGCGCCGTGCCGCTGACCTCCCCCCCCAACGCCCTGCCGCTGACCCCCCTGCGCCCTGCCGCTGACCCCCCCGCTCCCTGCCGCTGACTCCCCCGCGCCCTGCCGCTGACCCCCCGCGCCCTGCCGCTGACCCCCCGCGCCCTGCCTCTGACCCCCCGCGCCCTGCCGCTGACCACCCGCGCCTTGCCGCTGACCCCCCGCGCCCTGCCGCTGACCCCCCGCGCCCTGCCGCTGACCCCCCTGCGCCCTGCCGCTGACCCCCCGCGCCCTGCCGCTGACCCCCCGCGCCCTGCCGCTGACCCCCCCGCGCCCTGCCGCTGACCCCCCCGCGCCCTGCCGCTGACCCCCCCGCGCCCTGCCGCTGACCCCCCGTGCCCTGCCGCTGACCCCCCCGCGCCCTGCAGCTGACCCCCCGCGCCCTGCCTCTGACCCCCCGCGCCCTGCCGCTGACCCCCCCGCGCCCTGCTCTGACCCCCCCGCGCCCTGCCGCTGACCCCCCCCGCGCCCTGCCGCTGACCCCCCGCGCCCTGCCTCTGACCCCCCGCGCCCTGCCGCTGACCCCCCCCGCGCCCTGCCGCTGACCCCCCCGCGCCCTGCCGCTGACCCCCCGCACCCTGCCGCTGACCCCCCGCGCCCTGCCGCTGACCCCCCCGCGCCCTGCTGCTGACCCCCCGCGCCCTGCCTCTGACCCCCCGCGCCCTGCCTCTGACCCCCCGCGCCCTGCCTCTGACCCCCCGCGCCCTGCCGCTGACCCCCCGCGCCCTGCCGCTGACCCCCCCGCGCCCTGCCGCTGACCCCCCCGCGCCCTGCTCTGACCCCCCCACGCCCTGCCGCTGACCCCCCCGCGCCCTGCCGCTGACCCCCCCGCGCCCTGCTCTGACCCCCCCGCGCCCTGCCGCTGACCCCCCGCGCCCTGCTCTGACCCCCCCGCGCCCTGCCGCTGACCCCCCCCGCGCCCTGCCGCTGACCCCCCGCTCCCTGCCGCTGACCCCCCGCGCCCTGCCTCTGACCCCCCGCGCCCTGCCTCTGACCCCCCGCGCCCTGCCTCTGACCCCCCCGCGCCCTGCCTCTGACCCCCCGCGCCCTGCCGCTGACCCCCCTGCGCCCTGCCGCTGACCCCCCGCGCCCTGCCTCTGACCCCCCGCGCCCTGCCTCTGACCCCCCCGCGCCCTGCCTCTGACCCCCCCGCGCCCTGCCTCTGACCCCCCGCGCCCTGCCTCTGACCCCCCGCGCCCTGCCGCTGACCCCCCCGCGCCCTGCCTCTGACCCCCCGCGCCCTGCCGCTGACCCCCCGCGCCCTGCCGCTGACCCCCCCGCGCCCTGCCTCTGACCCCCCCGCGCCCTGCCTCTGACCCCCCCGCGCCCTGCCGCTGACCCCCCCGCGCCCTGCCTCTGACCCCCCCGCGCCCTGCCGCTGACCCCCCCGCGCCCTGCCTCTGACCCCCCCGCGCCCTGCCTCTGACCCCCCCGCGCCCTGCCGCTGACCCCCCCGCGCCCTGCCGCTGACCCCCCCGCGCCCTGCCGCTGACCCCCCGCGCCCTGCCGCTGACCCCCCGCGCCCTGCCGCTGACCCCCCCGCGCCCTGCCGCTGACCCCCCCGCGCCCTGCCGCTGACCCCCCCGCGCCCTGCCGCTGACCCCCCGCGCCCTGCCGCTGACCCCCCGCGCCCTGCCGCTGACCCCCCGCGCCCTGCCGCTGACCCCCCCGCGCCCTGCCGCTGACCCCCCGCGCCCTGCCGCTGACCCCCCGCGCCCTGCCGCTGACCCCCCGCGCCCTGCCGCTGACCCCCCGCGCCCTGCCGCTGACCCCCCGCGCCCTGCCGCTGACCCCCCGCGCCCTGCCGCTGACCCCCCGCGCCCTGCCGCTGACCCCCCGCGCCCTGCCGCTGACCCCCCCGCGCCCTGCCTCTGACCCCCCCGCGCCCTGCCGCTGACCCCCCCCGCGCCCTGCCGCTGACCCCCCCGCGCCCTGCCGCTGACCCTCCTGAATTCAAAAGAGACAAATTTGAAATTTGTGTTTTTACCTGAGCATTAACCCTTTGAATGCCTGAGTGGCCAGGCACAGATTTACCAGGCCATACAGTGAGGACTCAATGGGGTTAATGATCAACTGACCCCTCTGTACTGCCCTTGACCCCACTGACCTTTCCACGCTGACCTCTCACTTTTTCCAGGTTCTGCCTGCACTTGGGCTGTTCACCTCGTTTTCACTGACCTCTCTCCTTCTCTCTCCTTCTCTTTCTCCCCCTCCCTATCTCCCCCTCCTCCATCCCGTCTCCTCTGTCCCTCCCCCTCCTCTCGCTCTCTCCACCACTCTCTCTCTCCCCCACCTCTCTCTCTTCCTCCTCTCTCTCACCACCTCTTTCTCTCTATCCCCCTCTCTTTCTACCCCCTCTTTCTCTCTCTGCCCTCCTCTCTGTCCCTCCTCTCTCGGTCCTCCCTCTCCTCTCTCCCCTCACCTCCCGCTCCTTCTCTCTCTCCCCTCCTGCTCCCTCTCTCTCTCCCCTCACCTCCCTCTCTCTCACCTCCCTCTCCTCTCTCCCCTCACCTCCCGCTCCTTCTCTCTCTCCCCTCCTGCTCCCTCTCTCTCCCCTCACCTCGCTCTCTCTCCCCTCTCACCTCCCGCTCCCTCTCTCCTCACCTCTCTCTCTCTCTCTCTCTCTCTCTCTCACCTCCCCCCTCTCTCTCTCACTTCCCTCTCTCTCTCACCTCCCTCTCTCTCTCTCCCCTCACCTCCCTCTCTCTCCCCTCTCACCTCCCGCTCCCTCTCTCCTCACCTCTCTCTCTCTCTCTCTCTCTCTCTCACCTCCCTCTCTCTCTCCCCCCTCACCTCCCGCTCCCTCTCTCAATCCCCTCACCTCCCTCTCTCTCTCTCACCTCCCTATCTCTCTCACCTCCCTCTCTCTCTCTCTATCTCTCTCTCTCTTTCTACCTCTCTACCTCTCTCTCCCTCTCTCTCTCTCTCTCTCTCTCTCTCTCTCTCTCCTTTCTCTCTCTCACCTCCCTCTCTCTCTCCCCTCACCTCCCTCTCTCTCACCTCCCTCTCTCCCCTCACCTCCCTCTCTCTCTCCCCTCACCTCCCTCTCTCTCTCCCCTCACCTCCCGCTCCCTCTCCCTCTCTCTCTCCCCTCACCTCCCCCTCTCTCTCTCTCCCCCCCCCCCCTCTCTCACATGTTTTCCCTGCACTTGCGCTGCCACACTGATAGTGGACTTGTGGTCGGTGGGGTGCATTATGGGAGAAATGATATGCCACAAGATCCTCTTCCCTGGGAGAGACTGTATCCTTGTGCTGCGGCAGCGGCGGGCGCATGTCCGGCCGGGTGAACGCTGGGTTGCAGCAGGCTAATATGTGTCCTTGCTTTCTGAAGTTATGTTTCGTTTTCTCTGTAATCAGTCGGCTTTAGGTCACTTTGCTACTTCTTTATTGCGTGGGCCAGAGTCTGTGCAAGCAGAATTTCACGGTCACCTCGGATAGAAAACAGTATTAGTAAAAAAGCACAGCAAACAGACATAAGATGGAGACGAGTGGTTTCTATAAAGCATAGAGATATGATCTCCGTATTTTATCCTTCACAACAGTATACTCGTCATTCAGCTGCACTAACCCGTCTAGCCCAGCGCCTTCATCCTAGGGGGGTACTGATCCTCAAACCAGCGCAAAGGGTTAAATCCGCACACTGCACTGTGAAAATAAACATGCAGCACTACACAATACTTTGGAGTATCCCCTTCCAACCGCGTAGCAACAGAATCAAAATAACCATGCATATAGTGAGTCTTTCCATGCGCACGGATCCCTGCCAGGCCTGCCGTGCTGATATGCGGTACCCCCCAACTCACCGTAGTAACCGCAGGCAAAGGTGTCCCCCCAAAACCAGGGGTTCTCTGCAGAAGGGGGAGCGTGGTCCGTAACTAGAACAATCTGCAGGCAGGTGTCTTCAGTTGTACTCAGTACTAGTAAATAGTACAGCATGTTTGTTTTGTAAGGTGTCTGTGACATGGTTTGTTTCTGTAACCCCTTCACTGCCAGAATTTTAACAAGCAGGAGCCTCTGCACTCGTACGGTTTTATCTGCCCCTGTTGGGTGTTCCTCCCCTCTCTGTGCGTCCCCCTGTCCCCTCTCTCTGTGCGTCCCCTCTCTCAGCGCGCCCCCTGCACCCTCTGTGTGCCCTCCCCTCCTCTCTCTGTGCGTCCCCCCGTCCCCTCTCTCTGTGCGCCCCCCGCCCCCTCTGTGCGCCCCCCCTGCTCTCTCTGTGCGTCCCCCCGTCCCCTCTCTCTGTGCGTCCCCCCGTCCCCTCTCTGTGCGTCCCCTCTCTCTGTGCGCCCCCCTGTCCCCTCTCTCTGTGCGCCCCCCTGTCCCCTCTCTCTGTGCGTCCCCCGTCCCCTCTCTCTGTGCGTCCCCTCTCTCTGTGCGTCCCCCCGTCCCCTCTCTCTGTGCGTCCCCTCTCTGCGCGCCGCCTGCCCCCTCTCTGTGCGTCACCCCATCCCCTCTCTCTGTGCGCCCCCCGTCCCCTCTCTGTGCGCCCCCCCCATCCCCTCTCTCTGTGCGCCCCCCGTCCCCTCTCTCTGTGCGCCCCCCGTCCCCTCTCTCTGTGCGTCACCCCATCCCCTCTCTCTGTGCGCCCCCCTGTCCCCTCTCTCTGTGCGTCCCCTCTCTGCGCGCCGCCTGCCCCCTCTCTGTGCGTTCCCGTCCCCTCTCTGTGCGTCCCCCCATCCCCTCTCTGTGCGTCCCCCCATCCCCACTCTCTGTGCGTCACCCCATCCCCTCTCTCTGTGCGCCCCCCGTCCCCTCTCTGTGCGCCCCCCCCATCCCCTCTCTCTGTGCGCCCCCGTCCCCTCTCTCTGTGCGCCCCCCGTCCCCTCTCTCTGTGCGTCACCCCATCCCCTCTCTCTGTGCGCCCCCCGTCCCCTCTCTCTGTGCGTCCCCTCTCTCTGTGCGTCCCCCCGTCCCCTCTCTCTGTGCGTCCCCTCTCTGCGCGCCGCCTGCCCCCTCTCTGTGCGTCACCCCATCCCCTCTCTCTGTGCGCCCCCCGTCCCCTCTCTGTGCGCCCCCCCCATCCCCTCTCTCTGTGCGCCCCCGTCCCCTCTCTCTGTGCGCCCCCCGTCCCCTCTCTCTATGCGTCACCCCATCCCCTCTCTCTGTGCGCCCCCCTGTCCCCTCTCTCTGTGCGTCCCCCGTCCCCTCTCTCTGTGCGTCCCCTCTCTCTGTGCGTCCCCCCGTCCCCTCTCTCTGTGCGTCCCCTCTCTGCGCGCCGCCTGCCCCCTCTCTGTGCGTCCCCCGTCCCCTCTCTGTGCGTCCCCTGTCCCCTCTCTCTGTGCGTCCCCTCTCTGCGCGCCCCCTGCCCCCTCTGTGCGCCCCCCCTCCTCTCTCTGTGCGTCCCCCCGTCCCCTCTCTCTGTGCGCCCCCCGCCCCCTCTGTGCACCCCGTCCCCTCTCTCTGTGCGCCCTCCCGTCCCCTCTCTCTGTACGCCCCCCCGTCCCCTCTCTCTGTGCGTCCCCCGTCCCCTCTCTCTGCGCGCCCCCCGCCCCCTCTGTGGTCCCCCCTTTCCCCTCTCTCTGTGCGCCCCCCCCCCGTCTCCTCTCTCTGTGCGCCCCCCCCTCCTCTCTCTGTGCGTCCCCCCCATCTCCTCTCTCTGTGCGCCCCCCCTCCTCTCTCTGTGTGCCCCCCCCCAGTCTCCTCTCTCTGTGAACCCCCGTCTCCTCTCTCTGTGCACCCCCCGTCTCCTCTCTCTGTGCGCCCCCCCGTCTCCTCTCTCTGTGAACCCCCCGTCCCCTCTCTGTGTGTCCCCCATCCCCTCTCTGTGTCCCCCCGCCCCTTCTCATTGTGAGCTCCCCCCTCAATGCGCGCGCCCCCCCTCTCTGTGCGTTCCCGTCCCCTCTCTGTGCGTCCCCCCATCCCCTCTCTGTGCGTCCCCCCATCCCCACTCTCTGTGCGTCACCCCATCCCCTCTCTCTGTGCGCCCCCCGTCCCCTCTCTGTGCGCCCCCCCATCCCCTCTCTCTGTGCGCCCCCGTCCCCTCTCTCTGTGTGCCCCCCGTCCCCTCTCTCTGTGCGTCACCCCATCCCCTCTCTCTGTGCGCCCCCCGTCCCCTCTCTCTGTGAGTCCCCCCGTCCCCTCTCTCTGTGCGTCCCCTCTCTCTGTGCGTCCCCCCATCCCCTCTCTCTGTGCGTCCCCTCTCTCTGTGCGCCCCCCCGTCCCCTCTCTCTGTGCGTCCCCCCGTCCCCTCTCTCTGTGCGCCCCCCCTTCCCCTCTCTCTGCGCGCCCCCCGCCCCCTCTGTGGTCCCCCCTTTCCCCTCTCTCTGTGCGCCCCCCCCCCCCGTCTCCTCTCTCTGTGCGCCCCCCCCCCTCCTCCTCTCTCTGTGCCCCCCCAGTCTCCTCTCTCTGGGAACCCCCCGTCTCCTCTCTCTGTGCGCCCCCCCGTCTCCTCTCTCTGTGAACCCCCCGTCCCCTCTCTGTGTGTCCCCCCATCCCCTCTCTGTGTCCCCCCGCCCCTTCTCTTTGTGCGCCCCCCCTCAATGCGCGCCCCCCCCTCTCTGTGCGTTCCCGTCCCCTCTCTGTGCGTCCCCCCATCCCCTCTCTCTGTGCGCCCCCCGTCCCCTCTCTGTGCGTCCCCCCATCCCCTCTCTCTGTGCGCCCCCCGTCCCCTCTTTCTGTGCATCACCCCATCCCCTCTCTCTGTGAGCCCCCCGTCCCCTCTCTCTGTGCGCCCCCCCATCCCCTCTCTCTGTGCGCCCCCCGTCCCCTCTCTCTGTGCGTCACCCCATCCCCTCTCTCTGTGCGCCCCCCGTCCCCTCTCTCTGTGCGCCCCCGTCCCCTCTCTCTGTGCGCCCCCCCCGTCCCCTCTCTGTGCGCCCCCCGTCCCCTCTCTCTGTGCAACCCCCCGTCCTCACTCTCTGTGCGCCCCCCCATCCCCTCTCCCTGTGCGTCCCCCCATCCCCTCTCTCTGTGCGCCCCCCCGTCCCCTCTCCGTGCGCCCCCCCGTCCCCTCTCTCTGTGCGCCCCCGTCCCCTCTCTCTGTGCGCCCCCGTCCCCTCTCTCCGTGCGCCCCCCCGTCCCCTCTTTTTGTGCGCCCCCTGTCCCCTCTCTCTGTGCGCCCCCGTCCCCTCTCTCTGTGTGCCCCCGTCCCCTCTCTCTGTGCGCCCCCGTCCCCTCTCTCTGTGCGCCCCCCCTGTTCCCTCTCTGTGCTCCCCCCGTTCCCCCTCTCTACGCGTCCCTCTCTCTGCCCCCCGCCCCTCTTTCTGACTCCCCTCTCTCTGCGCGTCACCCTCTCTGTGCGCGTCCCCCCCTCTGCGCGCACGTCTCCCCCTCTGCGCGCGTCCCCCTCTCTCTGCGCATCCCCCCCTCTCTCCGCGCGTCCCCCTCCTCTGCGCGTCCCCCCTCTCCGTGCGTCCCCCTCCTCCGCGCGTCCCCCCTCTCCGTGCGTCCCCCTCTCTGCGCGTCCCCCTCTCTGCGCGTCCCCCTCTCTGCGCGTCTCCCCTCTCCGCGCGTCCCCTCTCTCCGCGCGTCCCCCCTCTCCGCGCGTCCCCCCTTTCCGTGTGTCCCCCCTCTCCGCGCGTCTCCCCTCTCCGCGCGTCCCCTCTCTCCGCGCGTCCCCCCTTTCCGTGCGTCCCCCCTCTCCACGCGTCCCCCCTCTCCACGCGTCCCCCCGCTCTAACGGCCGTGCATTCTGTTTTCAGTTGATATTTGGTCAGTTGGTTGCATCTTGGGAGAAATGATCAAAGGTGCTGTGTTATTCCCCGGCTCCGACCGTATCCTTCCCATTGCCTCATAGGGACCATCACCCATCTCCCCAACCCTGGCCGGTACTGCCGTGCTGGCGCCAGCTCCGTGCGCTGCTCCCCGTGTTGTAGCCTGTTCCTGAGGTTGGTGGGGGGTTGTGACCCCCAGGGGGTATAACAACACATTAGGGAAGCGAAGCTCCTTCTAACCCGTCCCGAAGCGGAATTTCCATCTTACAGGCAAGCTGTCGCACAGCCGAGCG
This sequence comes from Ascaphus truei, assembly GCF_040206685.1. NCBI lineage: Eukaryota > Metazoa > Chordata > Amphibia > Anura > Ascaphidae > Ascaphus > Ascaphus truei. The sequence continues at coordinate 31,624 of NW_027454121.1, read as the reverse complement.
CTTTAACTTTATTGCACTGCTGTACGGGGCTTTAAAAGTGCTCTAGAAACGGTTACATCCGTGGCAGAGAGGCCACTGGTGTCTGTGGGAAGTGGTAGGAAACGTGAGGCTGCCAACGTTAGTAACCGTGTGTTACAGGACTTTCCTAATCTTTGTGTCCCCCTACAAGCTGCAGACCAGGCAATATCCTACATGCAGCACCCCCCCCGCTCTGTACTGTGAGGGGATACGCGTAGCATTAAAAACAATAACCAATCAACCGTTTTATAGACCTTTTTAATGTATTCTTATATAACAAACATGTTTGTTCCTATAACAACCATTTACAAAGTCACACCCCCTTCCCCTTCTGAAACAGCATCACCTTTGAGCCCCGCCCTCTCTAGCAGTGAACCAATTGAATCCAGTGCCTGCCTGGTCACGTGATCGTCCTCGCAGAACTTTGACTGTCAGTGCAGCAGAAGAGGACCAAGGATGCATTTAGTGACCCCCCGAGCTGAATCTTCAGCGATCGATTACAGGAGAACGGATCGATCAGCAATTAGCGAATCACGTGTCAGTGCGCAGATTGTATTGATGCACATATTGTATGGGGGAAACATATATTTATTTATTTATTATTTATATATAAAATATTTTACCAGGAAGTAATACAGTGAGAGTTACCTCTCGTTTTCACGTATGTCCTGGGCACAGAGTAAGACAAATAGTACATGGTTACAAATACAGTTACATAATGAGCAGGTTATACATTATATACAAGACATTGCGTGCACAGTAAGAGATAATATATATTATGAGCGTATGTAACAGTTACAGATAATATATATTATAGGCGTATGTAACAGTTACAGATAATATATATTATAGGCGTATGTAACAGTTACAGATAATATATATTATAGGCGTATGTAACAGTTACAGATAATATATATTATGGGCGTGTGTAACAGTTACAAATAATATATATTATAGGCGTATGAAACAGTTACAGATAATATATATTATAGGCGTATGTAACAGTTACAGATAATATATATTATAGGCGTATGTAACAGTTACAGATAATATATATTATAGGCGTATGTAACAGTTACAGATAATATATATTATAGGCGTGTGTAACAGTTACAGATAATATATATTATGGGCGTATGTAACAGTTACAGATAATATATATTATAGGCGTATGTAACAGTTACAGATAATATATAAAACAGTTACAGATAATATATATTATAGGCGTATGTAACAGTTACAGATAATATATATTATAGGCGTATGTTACAGTTACAGATAATATATATTATAGGCGTGTGTAACAGTTACAGATAATATATATTATAGGCGTATGTAACAGTTACAGGTAATATATATTATAGGCGTATGTAACAGTTACAGATCAGATTAAAATGTGAGACAGCCTTAGATTTGAAAGAACTTAAACTGGTGGTGGATGTGAGAGTCTCTGGTAGGTTGTTCCAGTTTTGGGGTGCACGGTAAGAGAAGGGGGGGCGGCTGGATACTTTGTTGAGCCTTGGGACCATGAACAGTCTTTTGGAGTCTGATCTCAGGTGATAGGTGCTGCATGTGGTAGGGGTGAGGAGCTTGTTCAGGTAGCTGGGTAGTTTGCCCATGAAGAATTTAAAGGCAAGACAGGAAAGGTGAACTTTGCGCCTTGACTCGAGTGATGACCAATCTAGTTCTGTGAGCATTTCGCAGTGATGTGTGTTGTAGTTGCATTGGAGAACAAAACGACAAATTGAATTGTAGAGAGTGTCAAGTTTGCTAAGGTGGGGTTGAGGTGCCGAGCCGTATACTATGTCTCCATAGTCAATAATTGGCATTAGCATCTGCTGTGCGATACGCTTTCTGACCAGGAGACTTAGGGAGGATTTGTTCCTGTAAAGAACCCCTAGTTTGGCATAGGTCTTGGTTGTCAGGGTATCAATGTGCATCCAGAATGTTAAGTGGGAGTCAAACCATAAGCCCAGGTATTTAAAACTAGTGACAGGTGTTAGGGTGGTGTTAGCGTTGTTTCTAATCAGGAGCTCAGTCACTGGAAGATTTAAAAATGTAGTCTTGGTCCCAAATACCATTGTTACAGTCTTGTCAGTGTTTAAAAACAGTTTGTTTTGGGAAATCCAGTTTTCGAGTCTCAAAAAGTCAGACTGAAGTATGTGTTGAAGGTCAGAGAGGCTATGGCTGTGTGCATATAGGATTGTGTCGTCTGCATACATGTGTATTGAGGCTTCCTTACAAGCTGTGGGAAGATCATTAATGAACACTGAGAAGAGTAGGGGCCCCAGAACAGAGCCTTGCGGGACACCACAGGTGATATCCAGGGGGTTGGAGTTAGAGCCTGAGATGGACACATGTTGGGATCTTCCTGATAGGTAGGACTGAAACCAGTTTAAAGCATGCTTCCCTATTCCAGAGCTCTGGAGTTTAAGCAGGATAACACGATCAACAGTATCAAAAGCCTTTGTAAAATCTAGGAATACTGCACCAGTGAGTTGTCCCCGTTCCATTCCACACAGGATTTCATTGCAAACTTTTAGCAGGGTAGTTACGGTGGAGTGTTTGGGGCGAAAGCCAGATTGGAATTGGCTAGGGAAATTTGTCTTGGTGTAGAAATCGCTTAATTGGGAGTGGACACATTTTTCCATGACTTTGGATAGAATTGGGAGAAAGGAGATTGGCCTGTAGTTTGAGACAGTGTTTTTGTCCCCACTTTTGAAGATTGGGACATCTATATTAATAAAGATATATTAATTAAAAAATAAATAAAACGCCGCATGAACTGCAGCTTTGAACCTCCTCTCTCCCCCACTCTCCCCTCCTCTACCTCCCTCTCTCCCCACCCCCCTTCATCCCCCTCTCCCCCCACCCCTCTTCCTCCCCCTCTCATCACCCCTCACCGCCCTCTTCCCCCCCCTCCCTCTCACCCTCCCTGTATAAGATTCTGCGTTGGGGGGGTGTGGGGCGCAGTTGATGCTCTCTGTGCAGTAGTGGAGACATGGAGTCGCCTCCCAGCCCGGGCGGTAGAGGCGGAGCAGGAAAGGAATACTGTAATGATTGGGATACGCGAGGCGCGCTCCTAAATAAGAGCGCAGGACGGAGATCCTATCGGGGGAGGTTTTACCGCAGGGCAGCAGGGCAAATCTTATCTGCCGTCAGAATGTGTCTCCCGTGTGCCGGGGGGCCGTGTGCCGGGGGCCGGGGCCGTCTAGGCATTTGGTCACGTCCGCTCCGCTTAAACCAAATGGCCGCCAGCGCTTCGTCGCGACTCACCCCTAAAATGCCCTACCCCAACCGTATTACTCCCTAACCCAACCATATTACTCCCTACCCCAACCATATCACTCCCTACCCCAACCGTATCACTCCCTACCCCAACCGTATCACTCCCTACCCCAACCCTATTACTCCCTACCCCAACCCTATTACTCCCTACCCCAACCCTATTATTTCCTACCCCAACCCTATTACTCCCTACCCCAACCGTATTACTCCCTACCCCAACCGTATCACTCCCTACCCCAACCCTATTACTCCCTACCCCAACCCTATTACTCCCTACCCCAACCCTATTATTTCCTACCCCAACCCTATTACTCCCTACCCCAACCGTATTACTCCCTACCCCAACCGTATTACTCCCTACCCCAACCCTATTACTCCCTACCCCAACCGTATTACTCCCTACCCCAACCGTATCACTCCCTACCCCAACCATATCACTCCCTACCCCAACCGTATCACTCCCTACCCCAACCGTATCACTCCCTACCCCAACCCTATTACTCCCTACCCCAACCCTATTACTCCCTACCCCAACCCTATTATTTCCTACCCCAACCCTATTACTCCCTACCCCAACCGTATTACTCCCTACCCCAACCGTATCACTCCCTACCCCAACCCTATTACTCCCTACCCCAACCCTATTACTCCCTACCCCAACCCTATTATTTCCTACCCCAACCCTATTACTCCCTACCCCAACCGTATTACTCCCTACCCCAACCGTATTACTCCCTACCCCAACCGTATTACTCCCTACCCCAACCCTATTACTCCCTACCCCAACGGTATCACTCCCTACCCCAACGGTATCACTCCCTACCCCAACCGTATCACTCCCTACCCAACCCTATTACTCCCTACCCCAACCCTATTACTCCCTACCCCAACCCTATTATTTCCTACCCCAACCCTATTACTCCCTACCCCAACCGTATTACTCCCTACCCCAACGGTATCACTCCCTACCCCAACCGTATCACTCCCTACCCAACCCTATTACTCCCTACCCCAACCCTATTACTCCCTACCCCAACCCTATTATTTCCTACCCCAACCCTATTACTCCCTACCCCAACCGTATTACTCCCTACCCCAACCCTATTACTCCCTACCCCAACCCTATTACTCCCTACCCCAACCCTATCACTCCCTACCCCAACCGTATTACTCCCTACCCCAACCCTATTACTCCCTACCCCAACCCTATTACTCCCTACCCCAACCGTATTACTCCCTACCCCAACCGTATCACTCCCTACCCAACCGTATTACTCCCTACCCCAACCGTATTACTCCCTACCCCAACCGTATCACTCCCTACCCAACCGTTTCACTCCCTACCCCAACCCTATTACTCCCTAGCCCAACCGTATTACTCCCTACCCCAACCGTATCACTCCCTACCCCAACCCTATCACTCCCTACCCCAACCGTATCACTCCCTACCCCAACCGTATTACTCCCTACCCCAACCGTATTACTCCCTACCCCAACCGTATTACTCCCTACCCCAACCCTATCACTCCCTACCCCAACCCTATCACTCCCTACCCCAACCGTATCACTCCCTACCCCAACCGTATTACTCCCTACCCCAACCGTATTACTCCCTACCCCAACCGTATCACTCCCTACCCCAACCGTATCACTCCCTGCCCCAACCCTATCACTCCCTACCCCAACCGTATCACTCCCTGCCCCAACCCTATCACTCCCTACCCCAACCCTATTACTCCCTACCCCAACCCTATCACTCCCTACCCCAACCGTATTACTCCCTACCCCAACCGTATTACTCCCTACCCCAACCGTATTACTCCCTACCCCAACCGTATCACTCCCTGCCCCAACCCTATCACTCCCTACCCCAACCGTATCACTCCCTGCCCCAACCCTATCACTCCCTACCCCAACCCTATTACTCCCTACCCCAACCCTATCACTCCCTACCCCAACCGTATTACTCCCTACCCCAACCGTATTACTCCCTACCCCAACCGTATTACTCCCTACCCCAACCGTATCACTCCCTGCCCCAACCCTATCACTCCCTACCCCAACCGTATTACTCCCTACCCCAACCCTATTATTTCCTACCCCAACCGTATCACTCCCTGCCCCAACCCTATCACTCCCTACCCCAACCCTATTACTCCCTACCCCAACCGTATCACTCCCTACCCCAACCCTATTACTCCCTACCCCAACCCTATCACTCCCTACCCCAACCGTATCACTCCCTACCCCAACCGTATTACTCCCTACCCCAACCGTATTACTCCCTACCCCAACCGTATCACTCCCTACCCCAACCCTATTACTCCCTACCCCAACCGTATTACTCCCTACCCCAACCGTATCACTCCCTACCCCAACCCTATTACTCCCTACCCCAACCGTATTACTCCCTACCCCAACCGTATTACTCCCTACCCCAACCGTATTACTCCCTACCCCAACCGTATTACTCCCTACCCCAACCGTATTACTCCCTACCCCAACCCTATTACTCCCTACCCCAACCGTATTACTCCCTACCCCAACCGTATTACTCCCTACCCCAACCGTATTACTCCCTACCCCAACCCTATCACTCCCTGCCCCAACCGTATTACTCCCTACCCCAACCCTTTTACTCCCTACCTCAACCGTATTACTCCCTACCCCAACCGTATTACTCCCTACCCCAACCCTATCACTCCCTACCCCAACCGTATCACTCCCTACCCCAACCGTATTACTCCCTACCCCAACCGTATCACTCCCTACCCCAACCCTATTACTCCCTACCCCAACCGTATTACTCCCTACCCCAACCGTATTACTCCCTACCCCAACCGTATTACTCCCTACCCCAACCGTATTACTCCCTACCCCAACCCTATCACTCCCTACCCCAACCGTATTACTCCCTACCCCAACCGTATTACTCCCTACCCCAACCGTATTACTCCCTACCCCAACCCTATCACTCCCTACCCCAACCGTATTACTCCCTACCCCAACCCTTTTACTCCCTGCCCCAACCGTATTACTCCCTACCCCAACCCTATCACTCCCTACCCCAACCCTTTTACTCCCTACCTCAACCGTATTACTCCCTACCCCAACCCTTTTACTCCCTGCCCCAACCGTATCACTCCCTGCCCCAACCCTTTTACTCCCTACCTCAACCGTATCACTCCCTACCCCAACCCTATCACTCCCTACCCCAACCCTATTACTCCCTACCTCAACCGTATCACTCCCTACCCCAACCCTATTACTCCCTACCCCAACCCTATCACTCCCTACCCCAACCCTATCACTCCCTACCCCAACCGTATCACTCCCTACCCCAACCCTATTACTCCCTGTCCGCGCTGCATGTAGGGGGTGGAAGGGATCAGTGTGCCTGGCACTGTGTATGGGGGGAGGGGATCAGTGTGCCTGGCGCTGTGTATGGGGGGAGGGGATCAGTGTGCCTGGCGCTGTGTATGGGGGGAGGGGATCAGTGTGCCTGGCGCTGTGTATGGGGGGAGGGGATCAGTGTGCCTGGCACTGTGTATGGGGGGAGGGGATCAGTGTGCCTGGCGCTGTGTATGGGGGGAGGGGATCAGTGTGCCTGGCGCTGTGTATGGGGGGAGGGGATCAGTGTGCCTGGCACTGTGTATGGGGGGAGGGGATCAGTGTGCCTGGCGCTGTGTATGGGGGGAGGGGATCAGTGTGCCTGGCGCTGTGTATGGGGGGAGGGGATCAGTGTGCCTGGCACTGTGTATGGGGGGAGGGGATCAGTGTGCCTGGCGCTGTGTATGGGGGGAGGGGATCAGTGTGCCTGGCGCTGTGTATGGGGGGAGGGGATCAGTGTGCCTGGCACTGTGTATGCGGGGAGGGGATCAGTGTGCCTGGCGCTGTGTATGGGGCGCGGGGAGGGGATCAGTGTGCCTTGCACTGTGTATGGGGGGAGGGGATCAGTGTGCCTGGCACTGTGTATGGGGGGAGGGGATCAGTGTGCCTGGCGCTGTGTATGGGGGGAGGGGAATATACGGCACAGGCAGCAGGGGGCGCATTGGTTTTTGGTGGCACTTCCACGTGCCGCCCGGTGCCACGTTTTACTTAGCTCCCACCCCAGATATTGACCAGTGGAATAAGGTGATTGAGCAGCTGGGGTCCCCGTGCCCCGAGTTTATGAAGAAGCTGCAGCCGACGGTGCGGACATACGTTGAGAACAGGCCCAAGTACGCGGGGTACAGCTTCGAGAAGCTCTTCCCGGACATCCTCTTCCCCGCGGACTCCGAGCACAACAAGCTGAAGGGTGAGAGCGCCGGGCGTCCCCTCACCCCGCCGGGCGTCCCCTCACCCCGCCGGGCGTCCCCTCACCCCGCCGGGCGTCCCCTCACCCAGCCGGGCACAGCGTCCCCTCACCCCGCCGGCCACTGCGTCCCCTCACCCAGCCGGACACTGCGTCCCCTCACCCAGCCGGGCACTGCGTCCCCTCACCCAGCCGGGCACTGCGTCCCCTCACCCAGCCGGGCACTGCGTCCCCTCACCCAGCCGGGCACTGCGTCCCCTCACCCAGCCGGGCACAGCGTCCTCTCACCCAGCCGGACACTGCGTCCTCTCACCCAGCCAGGCGTCCCCTCACCCAGCCGGACACTACGTCCCCTCACCCAGCCGGGCACTGCGTCCCCTCACCCAGCCGGGCACAGCGTCCCCTCCCCCAGCCGGGCACTGCGTCCCCTCACCCAGCCGGGCACTGCGTCTCTGTGGCGAAAATGGGGGTAATCAGCGCATTAATAAAGGCAGTGGGCTCGGCTGGTTACCCCTATTTCGTATTGGGGATGAAAGGGTTAATTTTATATGCTGTTCCCCTTTTAAGACTGCTAATTTAGGAACGGAGTGAGCCAGCACCCTGATTTTTGGGGTGCCGCCTCAGTGTAATCCCCCCAGTACACACATATTAAAAATATAACTTTGTTATAAGGGAAACATATATTTTTGATAAAGTGCCTTCTGTTGCAGTTGACATGTACCGGCAGGATGCTATTTTTTTTCTGCCTGCCTTTGTAAGGCATTAGGGAACAAATGTTATGCATAGATGAAAGACCCCCCCCCTCGGTTGGGAGATGTCGATGCGTCTAGTAGATGAAAGACTCCAGATTCTTAAAGTGTCACTTAATCAGGATGTTTCTGAGTAGCAGGTCCTGTTACTCAGCCTGGATATTTCACACCTTGGGACCAAACTCCAGACATTGCGTCCCCAGAAATGAGTGGCCCCTTTTTACTTAGCAGTGCTACCAAGCTGCTCACTGAGCATGCTTAGAGTTACCTGGGCTGGCTGTAAGATTTGCCCCTGTGACATGGCAGGTTCTGATAGGAGGAAGATGATTCCTTGCCAATGGGATGAGGCTAATGTATCCCTTCACAGGCCCTTGTCCTTAAAAAGGCCTGTACCCCTCATTCCTGTGTTGTTGCTGTTGCTGTTACCTGATTTCTTCAAGCGGATAAGACCTGAGTACAGCGGCTACGATTCCAGAACGCAAGGGGTTAAAAACATCGCAACAAGGAAACTTGCCCTGCTTCAGGATTTCGTTAGCCCTGGGGATCCAGCAAATCCCAGAGAACCAGAAAAGACTTTGCACATTCACAGAAGGATTGGACTGGCTATTTATTTGGCAATTTGCAAATGGACTACATTTTAAAGGACAATCTTCTGGTGCTTTGCATCTTTCTGGACATTATCCTCTGTTCCTCTACCCGTAAGTGCAATTATTAAGTTTATTCTGCAGTTGTCGTGTGTTTGCCTATCAAGGGAATAAATCTCAGTTTATTTTGCTCAACCTGTTCTGCTCAATCAGGACCCACGAAATATAAATGTGTTATTAAGCGCGTCTCCCGTCACAGGCGTTTAAAACTGGTGTCAGCTGGTGAGATACTGATTGAGCCTATATTGCAGTGTTCTGTAATATAGTGAGGACCTTGTAGATTGCAAGCTCCTCAGACAAGTGGCAACTTACACACACTTCCAAAGAAGCACGAGATAATTCACTGGTCTCTGGACCTATACCCCAGTGGCACCATGAGTCCACGCTCAGGAAGGTTTTGTACCTGGAACCGGGCACAGATAGTGGAGAGATGTGTGGGGTACGGGTTCACGACAGACGGTCGGTCAAAGAGTCAGCTGGAGGAGGACTTAGAAGAATATGAGGACAGGATGGCCCCGCCAGCAGACAGTACTCAGCCCGGAGTGCAGGAGATCGCTCCAGCTCCGGGGCTGCAAGGAGAGGGGAAGGATGTCAGTGACCGCCTGGAAGAGAGTGGCGTTGTGCCAGGGGGTGCAGATGGATCAGTCGCTGCGGCGACCGGACTGGCTACCTCTGGACTCATTGCACTCCTCACTTCCTGGGGAGAAGGGCTTAGCTATGAACAGCGACTCGAGCTCCTGTCGACAGCGCTTGGAAGGCCCCCTCACTCCCACCTTGTCAGCGGGGAACAGGACGTTCCCAGAGTAACTGCTATGGAAGCAGCAGAGCCAGGAAATGAAGATGTAACCAGCAGAGCCTTGGTGAGCAACGCAGCAGTCCCCAGAGAGGCAGCCATTCCGGCTAGGGGGGACCTGTCTGCACCTCAGCAGACTCCCAAACATACAGTGGGCAGCAACACGCCCTATACTGAGGGGTTCAAGCTTGAGAGACGGTGCTATCATTGCCACAAGGTGGGCCACATCCGGCCACATTGCCCGGACCGTGAGCGATCTGGGGGACCCCATCAGGGGCAACGTTCACAAGCTGCAGGGCCAGTAACCCAGATTGGGCTGGCCCACACAGAGGAACAGAGCACAGCCAGGGAGCCACAACCAAGAGGGATGTCCCAGGCAGATGCTGCTTTTGTCACCTCAGAGCCAGCAGCAGTGAACAAAGGATGTCAAAGTGCATCAGTCGAGATGCAGCCTGCTGATGTCCTGAGCAGGCACCCACGGAGGATTACCTTTGGTGACCGGCAAGCAGGGAGCTTGCCAGATTTGGGTGCTGCTGTTATTCTGGTGCAGCCAGAAGATTTGCTCCCGGGCACCGGGGTGCAAAGAACCATGCCTGATGGAGGGCTGCGGTCCTTACAGGGTGCCCAGATCATTTTGGATGGGGGTGCCAATCATGGCATGAGGGAGGTGGGGGTTTTGTCCAGGGAAACTGCTGAGGTGCGCCTTAGCAATAACCTGGAGCCTGTGATCTGTGTGGTTGCTGCGGAATTGCCTGCGGTTGCGGCGATTCCTAAGAGCCTGTCATCAATGAGTCACAGCAGAATCAACCTCTGTCCCCCTGCATTTGGGACCAACGGTTCCAGTGACCTCTGCGGAGACCAGACAGGTAAGCCAGACTACTGAGTCGCGACCAGTGACTGACTTACTGTTCCCTTTACCTGTTCCTGTTACCCCTGACTTAGAGACTATGGGTGGGTGGTTAGAATTAGGGACAGCAGATAGGGATGCGGTGAAAGCTGACCCCAGCTTAGAAGGTATGGGACTGCGGGCGTCCGAGTCCTGGGAAAGCGGGGGGTCAGACCACAGGCTGTGGCACCGCGGGCTCTGGGGTAGGGAGCCAGGTTCTACCGGGTTAGCCAGGGGCTGGACAGGTAGAAGACGGTTAGTGGGACCCAGGGAGGGTAGGCAGCAAGTGTTGCAGGTAGCCTTCCCCAGTCCAGTAGTGGGGCATCAGGGGGTCACTCACATGAGAACCCAGCTGTTGCAGCCTTACTTCTGGCCGGAGGCAGCAGGGGCAGTGGCAGACTTTGGCCACCCCTGGGACGCCTGCCAGCCAGAGGGTAAAGCGGGTGATTATGTGCAGATGCTCCTGAACCTGTTACCAGGAATGGGGAATATGTTTCAGGAAGTAGCTCAGGCAGTGCCAGGCCTCTTAGGTAGGATAGGGTTTCCTAGGGGGTGTCCTAGTTGAGCTAGGGGCCCTGGGAGGTGGGCAGGCAGGGGCAGAAGCCGGGGCTAGGGTAGAGCAGCCTAGGGTCCTGTTCTCAGACAAGCTGGGCAGGGCACATAGTACAGATCAGCCTGTGCTCCCAGGTGATCTGCATCCTCTGCATAAGAATATCTATGGAGTATCAGCAGAGGTGGCAGACAGTGTAGAGAGGAAGGCAAAGGGGGAGTCAGTCTTCAGCCTTCAGAATGGCCTCTGTGAGTTTTTCAGGGTGCCATTCAGGATGAGGAATGCTCTGGCTACCTACCACCGCCTGGTTAGGAGGGCACTAGAGAGAGTGCAGAGGTATGTGGGGACATACAGGGAGAGGATAGTTGGCTTCAGGCAGATCTGTGGTTCGTCTCCAGGACAGGTAGCAGCAGTGCTAGCCAGGGTTAGGGAGACAGGGAGGACCAAAGTCTATCACATCCAGATGCTCAAGGAGGACATAGCTCTGCCAGATCTAGGGGAGGCTAGGCAGGGAGGTACCAGAGAGCAGGTGGAGATAGGATCTCAGCTGAGTGTCAGGCAGAGAGCAGATGCCAGGGCTATGCTAGAGCAGTATAGGGATCTGTTCACGGACAAGCCAGGGAGGACACACATCACTGAGCACCCAGTGCTTACAGGGGATCGGAGACCTCTGCATAAGCATGCTTATAGAGTGTCAGCAGAGGGGAAGGGCAGTATAGAGAGGGAGATGGAGGAGATGCTGGCCCTAGGGGTAATTGTACCATCCCAGAGCCCTTGGGCTTGTCCGGTAGTCCTAGTGCCTAAGAAGGATGGGACCACCCGGTTCTATGTGGACTACCGGCAGCTCAATGCAGGGACGGTTTCAGATGCCTACCCCATGCCCCGCATGGATGAGTTGCTGGATGAACTCGCGGGGGCAAGGTATCTGACCACCAGGGATCTCAGTAAAGGGTACTGGCAAATCCCTTTGACCCAGGAGGCTAGGGAGAAGTCGGCTTTCATCACCCCAAGTTGCCTCTATGAGTTCTTAGTGATGCCATTTGGGATGAAGAATGCACCGGCTACCTTCCAATGCCTGGTCAATTGTTTGCTAGAGGGCATGCAAGGGTTTGCAAGGGCTTATCTGGATGATATTGCTGTGTTCAGTAATTCCTGGGAATCACACTTGATTCATGTAGCTGCGGTGCTAGCCAGGATTAGGGAGGCAGGTCTCACCTTAAAACCCACCAAGTGCTTAGTAGGGATGGCTGAAGTCTTATACCTAGGGCATAGGGTGGGTAGAGGGCACCTCAAGCCAGAACCAGCTAAGGTAGAGGCAGTAGTGCAGTGGCCCACTCCCAAAACCAAAAAGCAGGTCATAGCGTTTCTAGGCACTGCAGGCTACTATAGGAAGTTTGTTCCCCAGTATAGTGCCATTGCCAAACCCCTGACGGACTTGACCCAGAAGCGACAGTCTGTGATGGTAGTCTGGTCTCCAGCCTGGGAAAAGGCATTTCAGGCTTTGAAGACTGCACCCATCCTTGCCGCTCCAGATTATTCCAACAAGTTTCTGGAGCAGACTGATGCCTCAGACGTTGGCATTGGTGCTGTGCTCAGCCAGGTGGGGGAGGAGGTCAGGGAACCTCCAATGATGTTTCTGGGCTGCAAGCGGCTGCCCAGAGAAGGGGCATATGCCACTATTGAGAAGGAGTGTCTGGCCATAGTATGGGCTCTAAAGAAGCTACAGCCCTCTCTGTATGGCAGACACTTCACTGTTATCACTGACCATAACCCCCTAAGTTGGTTGCAGAGGGTGTCGGGAGAGAATGCCAAGCTCCTGCGCTGGAGCCTGGCCTTGCCAGAATGTGACTTCACCATTCAGCACAAGAAAGGCAGTGAGCATGGGAACGCTGATGGCCTCTCCCGACAGGACAATCCCAAAGACCTAATGACTTCAAAAACCCTCTGGTCAGCCCAACCACCAGTGGAGGTGGCCAGGGAAAACCTTGGGCTTTGAGTGGGGGAGGTGTGGCGAAAATGGGGGTAATCAGCGCATTAATAAAGGCAGTGGGCTCGGCTGGTTACCCCTATTTCGTATTGGGGATGAAGGGGTTAATTTTATATGCTGTTCCCCTTTTAAGACTGCTAATTTAGGAACGGAGTGAGTTAGCACCCTGATTTTTGGGGTGCCGCCTCAGTGTAATCCCCCCAGTACACACATATTAAAAATATAACTTTGTTATAAGGGAAACATATATTTTTGATAAAGTGCCTTCTGTTGCAGTTAACATGTACCGGCAGGATGCTATTTTTTTTCTGCCTGCCTTTGTAAGGCATTAGGGAACAAATGTTATGCATAGATGAAAGACCCCCCCCTCGGTTGGGAGATGCCGATGCGTCTAGTAGATGAAAGACTCCAGATTCTTAAAGTGTCACTTAATCAGGATGTTTCTGAGTAGCAGGTCCTGTTACTCAGCCTGGATATTTCACACCTTGGGACCAAACTCCAGACATTGCGTCCCCAGAAATGAGTGGCCCCTTTTTACTTAGCAGTGCTACCAAGCTGCTCACTGAGCATGCTCAGAGTTACCTGGGCTGGCTGTAAGATTTGCCCCTGTGACATGGCAGGTTCTGATAGGAGGAAGATGATTCCTTGCCAATGGGATGAGGCTAATTTATCCCTTCACAGGCCCTTGTCCTTAAAAAGGCCTGTACCCCTCATTCCTGTGTTGTTGCTGTTGCTGTTACCTGATTTCTTCAAGCGGATAAGACCTGAGTACAGCGGCTACGATTCCAGAACGCAAGGGGTTAAAAACATCGCAACAAGGAAACTTGCCCTGCTTCAGGATTTCGTTAGCCCTGGGGATCCAGCAAATCCCAGAGAACCAGAAAAGACTTTGCACATTCACAGAAGGATTGGACTGGCTATTTATTTGGCAATTTGCAAATGGACTACATTTTAAAGGACAATCTTCTGGTGCTTTGCACCTTTCTGGACATTATCCTCTGTTCCTCTACCCGTGAGTGTAATTATTAAGTGTATTCTGCAGTTGTCGTGTGTTTGCCTATCAAGGGAATAAATCTCAGTTTATTTTGCTCAACCTGTTCTGCTCAATCAGGACCCACGAAATATAAATGTGTTATTAAGCGCGTCTCCCGTCACAGGCCCCTCACCCAGCCGGGCGTCCCCTCACCCAGCCGGGCACTGCGTCCCCTCACCCAGCCGGGCGTCCCCTCACCCAGCCGGGCACTGGGTCCCCTAACCCAGCCGGGCACTGCGTCCCCTCACCCAGCCGGGCACTGCGTCCCCTCACCCAGCCGGGCACAGCGTCCCCTCACCCAGCCGGGCACTGCGTCCCCTAACCCAGCCGGACACTGCGTCCCCTCACCCAGCCGGGCACTGCGTCCCCTAACCCAGCCGGGCACAGCGTCCCCTCATCCAGCCGGACACTGCGTCCCTTCACCCAGCCGACACTGCGTCCCCTCACCCAGCCAGGCGTCCCCTCACCCAGCCGGGCGTCCCCTCACCCAGCCGGGCACTGCGTCCCCTCACCCAGCCGGGCACTGCGTCCCCTCACCCAGCCGGGCACTGCGTCCCCTCACCCAGCCGGACACTGCGTCCCCTCACCCAGCCGGGCACTGCGTCCCCTCACCCAGCCGGGCACTGCGTCCCCTCACCCAGCCGGACACTGCGTCCCCTCACCAAGCCGGGCACTGCGTCCCCTCACCCAGCCGGGCACTGCGTCCCCTCACCCCGCCGGGCACAGCGTCCCCTCACCCAGCCGGGCACTGCGTCCCCTCACCCAGCCGGGCGTCCCCTCACCCAGCCGGACACTGCGTCCCCTCACCCAGCCGAGCACTGCGTCCCCTCACCCAGCCGGGCACTGCGTCCCCTCACCCAGCCGGACACTGCGTCCTCTCACCCAGCCGGACACTGCGTCCCCTCACCCAGCCGGGCACTGCGTCCCCTCACCCAGCCGGGCGTCCCCTCACCCAGCCGGGCGTCCCCTCACCCCGCCGGGCACAGCGTCCCCTCACCCCGCCGGGCACAGCGTCCCCTCACCCAGCCGGACACTGCGTCCCCTCACCCAGCCGGGCACTGCGTCCCCTCACCCAGCCGGGCACTGCGTCCCCTCACCCAGCCGGGCACTGCGTCCCCTCACCCAGCCGGACACTGCGTCCCCTCACCCAGCCGGGCACAGCGTCCCCTCACCCAGCCGGGCGTCCCCTCACCCAGCCGGGCACTGCGTCCCCTCACCCAGCCGGACACTGCGTCCCCTCACCCAGCCGGGCACTGCGTCCCCTCACCCAGCCGGACACTGCGTCCCCTCACCCAGCCGGGCACTGCGTCCCCTCACCCAGCCGGACACTGCGTCCCCTCACCCAGCCGGGCGTCCCCTCACCCAGCCGGGCACTGCGTCCCCTCACCCAGCCGGGCACTGCGTCCCCTCACCCAGCCGGACACTGCGTCCCCTCACCCAGCCGGACACTGCGTCCCCTCACCCAGACGGGCACAGCGTCCCCTCACCCAGCCGGGCACTGCGTCCCCTCACCCAGCCGGGCACTGCATCCCCTCACCCAGCCGGGCAGAGCGTCCCCTCCCCCAGGCGGGCACTGCGTCCCCTCACCCAGCCGGGCACTGCGTCCCCTCACCCAGCCGGGCACTGCGTCCCCTCACCCAGCCGGGCACTGCGTCCCCTCACCCAGCCGGACACTGCGTCCCCTCACCCCGCCGGGCACTGCGTCCCCTCACCCAGCCGGGCACAGCGTCCCCTCACCCAGCCGGGCACAGCGTCCCTTCACCCAGCCGGGCACTGCGTCCCCTCCCCCAGCCGGGCACTGCGTCCCTTCACCCAGCCGGGCACAGCGTCCCCTCCCCCAGCCGGGCACTGCGTCCCCTCACCCAGCCGGGCACTGCGTCCCCTCCCCCAGCCGAGCGTCCCCTCACCCAGCCGGACACTGCGTCCCCTCACCCAGCCGGACACTGCGTCCCCTCACCCAGCCGGGCACTGCGTCCCCTCACCCAGCCGGACACTGCGTCCCCTCACCCAGCCGGGCACTGCGTCCCCTCACCCAGCCGGGCACTGCGTCCCCTCACCCAGCCGGGCACTGCGTCCCCTCACCCTGCCGGGCACTGCGTCCCCTCCCCCAGCCGGGCACTGCGTCCCCTCACCCAGCCGGGCACTGCGTCCCCTCACCCTGCCGGGCCACTGCGTCCCCTCCCCCAGCCGGGCACTGCGTCCCCTCACCCAGCCGGGCACTGCGTCCCCTCCCCCAGCCGAGCGTCCCCTCCCCCAGCCGGGCACTGCGTCCCCTCACCCAGCCGGGCACTGCGTCCCCTCACCCTGCCGGGCACTGCGTCCCCTCCCCCAGCCGGGCACTGCGTCCCCTCACCCAGCCGGGCACTGCGTCCCCTCACCCAGCCGGGCACTGCGTCCCCTCACCCAGCCGGACACTGCGTCCCCTCACCCCGCCGGGCACTGCGTCCCCTCACCCAGCCGGGCACAGCGTCCCCTCACCCAGCCGGGCACAGCGTCCCTTCACCCAGCCGGGCACTGCGTCCCCTCCCCCAGCCGGGCACTGCGTCCCTTCACCCAGCCGGGCACAGCGTCCCCTCCCCCAGCCGGGCACTGCGTCCCCTCACCCAGCCGGGCACTGCGTCCCCTCCCCCAGCCGAGCGTCCCCTCACCCAGCCGGACACTGCGTCCCCTCACCCAGCCGGACACTGCGTCCCCTCACCCAGCCGGGCACTGCGTCCCCTCACCCAGCCGGACACTGCGTCCCCTCACCCAGCCGGGCACTGCGTCCCCTCACCCAGCCGGGCACTGCGTCCCCTCACCCAGCCGGGCACTGCGTCCCCTCACCCTGCCGGGCACTGCGTCCCTCCCCCAGCCGGGCACTGCGTCCCCTCACCCAGCCGGGCACTGCGTCCCCTCACCCTGCCGGGCACTGCGTCCCCTCCCCCAGCCGGGCACTGCGTCCCCTCACCCAGCCGGGCACTGCGTCCCCTCCCCCAGCCGAGCGTCCCCTCACCCAGCCGGACACTGCGTCCCCTCACCCAGCCGGACACTGCGTCCCCTCACCCAGCCGGGCACTGCGTCCCCTCACCCAGCCGGGCGTCCCCTCACCCAGCGCAGGGGTTTAGGGGGCAGTAATGTTTGGGGGACTGTCCCCTGGTGATAACCCAACCCCTCTCGCTCTTCCCCACGAGCAGCCAGCCAAGCCAGAGATCTGCTGTGTAAGATGCTGGTGATCGACGCTTCCAAGAGGATCTCTGTGGATGGCGCTTTGCTGCACCCCTACATTAACGTTTGGTACGACCCGCTGGAGGCTGAAGCAGTAAGTGATTCTTTATCCTCCAATCAGCCTTTCTCCTTCATGCGTCCCTCCTCTCTCTCTCTGTGCGTCCCTCCTCTCTCTCTGTGCGTCCCTCCTCTCTCTCTGTGCGTCCCTCCTCTCTCTCAGTGCGTCCCTCCTCTCTCTCTGTGCGTCCCTCCTCTCTCTCTCTCTGTGCGTCCCTCCTCTCTCTCTCTGTGCGTCCCTCCTCTCTCTCTGTGCGTCCCTCCTCTCTCTCTCTGTGCGTCCCTCCTCTCTCTCTGTGCGTCCCTCCTCTCTCTCTCTGTGCGTCCCTCCTCTCTCTCTCTCTGTGCGTCCCTCCTCTCTCTCTCTGTGCGTCCCTCCTCTCTCTCTCTCTGTGCGTCCCTCCTCTCTCTCTCTGTGCGTCCCTCCTCTCTCTCTCTCTGTGCGTCCCTCCTCTCTCTCTCTGTGCGTCCCTCCTCTCTCTCTCTGTGCGTCCCTCCTCTCTCTCTGTGCGTCCCTCCTCTCTCTCTCTGTGCGTCCCTCCTCTCTCTCTCTGTGCGTCCCTCCTCTCTCTCTCAGTGCGTCCCTCCTCTCTCTCTGTGCGTCCCTCCTCTCTCTCTCTGTGCGTCCCTCCTCTCTCTCTCTGTGCGTCCCTCCTCTCTCTCTCTGTGCGTCCCTCCTCTCTCTCTCTGTGCGTCCCTCCTCTCTCTCTCTGTGCGTCCCTCCTCTCTCTCTGTGCGTCCCTCCTCTCTCTCTCTGTGCGTCCCTCCTCTCTCTCTGTGCGTCCCTCCTCTCTCTCAGTGCGTCCCTCCTCTCTCTCTGTGCGTCCCTCCTCTCTCTCTGTGCGTCCCTCCTCTCTCTCTGTGCGTCCCTCCTCTCTCTCTCCGTGCGTCCCTCCTCTCTCTCTCTCTGTGCGTCCCTCCTCTCTCTCTCTGTGCGTCCCTCCTCTCTCTCTCTCTGTGCGTCCCTCCTCTCTCTCTCTGTGCGTCCCTCCTCTCTCTCTCTGTGCGTCCCTCCTCTCTCTCTCTGTGCGTCCCTCCTCTCTCTCTGTGCGTCCCTCCTCTCTCTCTCTGTGCGTCCCTCCTCTCTCTCTGTGCGTCCCTCCTCTCTCTCTCTGTGCGTCCCTCCTCTCTCTCTCTGTGCGTCCCTCCTCTCTCTCTCTGTGCGTCCCTCCTCTCTCTCTGTGCGTCCCTCCTCTATCTCTCTGTGCGTCCCTCCTCTCTCTCTGTGCGTCCCTCCTCTCTCTCTCTGTGCGTCCCTCCTCTCTCTCTGTGCGTCCCTCCTCTCTCTCTCTGTGCGTCCCTCCTCTCTCTCTCAGTGCGTCCCTCCTCTCTCTCTGTGCGTCCCTCCTCTCTCTCTCTGTGCGTCCCTCCTCTCTCTCTCTGTGCGTCCCTCCTCTCTCTCTCTGTGCGTCCCTCCTCTCTCTCTCTGTGCGTCCCTCCTCTCTCTCTCTGTGCGTCCCTCCTCTCTCTCTGTGCGTCCCTCCTCTCTCTCTCTGTGCGTCCCTCCTCTCTCTCTGTGCGTCCCTCCTCTCTCTCAGTGCGTCCCTCCTCTCTCTCTGTGCGTCCCTCCTCTCTCTCTGTGCGTCCCTCCTCTCTCTCTCTGTGCGTCCCTCCTCTCTCTCTCTGTGCGTCCCTCCTCTCTCTCTGTGCGTCCCTCCTCTCTCTCTCTGTGCGTCCCTCCTCTCTCTCTCTGTGCGTCCCTCCTCTCTCTCTCTGTGCGTCCCTCCTCTCTCTCTCTGTGCGTCCCTCCTCTCTCTCAGTGCGTCCCTCCTCTCTCTCTCTCTGTGCGTCCCTCCTCTCTCTCTCTGTGCGTCCCTCCTCTCTCTCTCTGTGCGTCCCTCCTCTCTCTCTGTGCGTCCCTCCTCTCTCTCTCTGTGCGTCCCTCCTCTCTCTCTCTGTGCGTCCCTCCTCTCTCTCTCTGTGCGTCCCTCCTCTCTCTCTCTCTGTGCGTCCCTCCTCTCTCTCTCTGTGCGTCCCTCCTCTCTCTCTCCGTGCGTCCCTCCTCTCTCTCTCTGTGCGTCCCTCCTCTCTCTCTCTGTGCGTCCCTCCTCTCTCTCTCTGTGCGTCCCTCCTCTCTCTCTCTGTGCGTCCCTCCTCTCTCTCTCTGTGCGTCCCTCCTCTCTCTCTCTGTGCGTCCCTCCTCTCTCTCTCTGTGCGTCCCTCCTGTCCCTCCTCTCTCTCTCTGTGCGTCCCTCCTCTCTCTCTCTGTGCGTCCCTCCTCTCTCTCTGTGCGTCCCTCTCTCTCTCTCTGTGCGTCCCTCCTCTCTCTCTCTGTGCGTCCCTCTCTCTCTCTCTGTGCGTCCCTCCTCTCTCTCTCTGTGCGTCCCTCCTCTCTCTCTCTGTGCGTCCCTCCTCTCTCTCTGTGCGTCCCTCCTCTCTCTCTCTGTGCGTCCCTCCTCTCTCTCTCTGTGCGTCCCTCCTCTCTCTCTCTGTGCGTCCCTCCTCTCTCTCTGTGCGTCCCTCCTCTCTCTCTCTGTGCGTCCCTCCTCTCTCTCTGTGCGTCCCTCCTCTCTCTCTCTGTGCGTCCCTCCTCTCTCTCTCTGTGCGTCCCTCCTCTCTCTCTCTGTGCGTCCCTCCTCTCTCTCTCTGTGCGTCCCTCCTCTCTCTCTGTGCGTCCCTCCTCTCTCTCTGTGCGTCCCTCTCTCTCTCTCTGTGCGTCCCTCCTCTCTCTCTGTGCGTCCCTCCTCTCTCTCTGTGCGTCCCTCCTCTCTCTCTCTGTGCGTCCCTCCTCTCTCTCTGTGCGTCCCTCCTCTCTCTCTCTGTGCGTCCCTCCTCTCTCTCTGTGCGTCCTCCTCTCTCTCTCTGTGCGTCCCTCCTCTCTCTCTCTGTGCGTCCCTCCTCTCTCTCTCTGTGCGTCCCTCCTCTCTCTCTGTGCGTCCCTCCTCTCTCTCTCTGTGCGTCCCTCTCTCTCTCTCTGTGCGTCCCTCCTCTCTCTCTCTGTGCGTCCCTCCTCTCTCTCTGTGCGTCCCTCCTCTCTCTCTGTGCGTCCCTCCTCTCTCTCTGTGCGTCCCTCCTCTCTCTCTCTGTGCGTCCCTCCTCTCTCTCTCTGTGCGTCCCTCCTCTCTCTCTCTGTGCGTCCCTCCTCTCTCTCTCTGTGCGTCCTCCTCTCTCTCTCTGTGCGTCCTCCTCTCTCTCTGTGCGTCCCTCCTCTCTCTCTCTCTGTGCGTCCCTCCTCTCTCTCTCTCTGTGCGTCCCTCCTCTCTCTCTCTGTGCGTCCCTCCTCTCTCTCTCTGTGCGTCCCTCCTCTCTCTCTCTGTGCGTCCCTCCTCTCTCTCTCTGTGCGTCCCTCTCTCTCTCTCTGTGCGTCCCTCCTCTCTCTCTGTGCGTCCCTCCTCTCTCTCTCTGTGCGTCCCTCCTCTCTCTCTGTGCGTCCCTCCTCTCTCTCTGTGCGTCCCTCCTCTCTCTCTGTGCGTCCCTCCTCTCTCTCTCTGTGCGTCCCTCCTCTCTCTCTCTGTGCGTCCCTCCTCTCTCTCTCTGTGCGTCCCTCCTCTCTCTCTGTGCGTCCCTCCTCTCTCTCTGTGCGTCCCTCCTCTCTCTCTGTGCGTCCCTCCTCTCTCTCTCTGTGCGTCCCTCCTCTCTCTCTCTGTGCGTCCCTCCTCTCTCTCTCTGTGCGTCCCTCCTCTCTCTCTGTGCGTCCCTCCTCTCTCTCTGTGCGTCCCTCCTCTCTCTCTCTGTGCGTCCCTCCTCTCTCTCTCTGTGCGTCCCTCCTCTCTCTCTGTGCGTCCCTCCTCTCTCTCTCTGTGCGTCCCTCCTCTCTCTCTCTGTGCGTCCCTCCTCTCTCTCTCTGTGCGTCCCTCCTCTCTCTCTCTGTGCGTCCTCCTCTCTCTCTGTGCGTCCCTCCTCTCTCTCTCTGTGCGTCCCTCCTCTCTCTCTGTGCGTCCCTCCTCTCTCTCTCTGTGCGTCCCTCCTCTCTCTCTCTGTGCGTCCCTCCTCTCTCTCTCTGTGCGTCCCTCCTCTCTCTCTCTGTGCGTCCCTCCTCTCTCTCTGTGCGTCCCTCCTCTCTCTCTGTGCGTCCCTCCTCTCTCTCTCTGTGCGTCCCTCCTCTCTCTCTGTGCGTCCCTCCTCTCTCTCTGTGCGTCCCTCCTCTCTCTCTCTGTGCGTCCCTCCTCTCTCTCTCTGTGCGTCCCTCCTCTCTCTCTCTGTGCGTCCCTCCTCTCTCTCTCTGTGCGTCCCTCCTCTCTCTCTGTGCGTCCCTCCTCTCTCTCTCTGTGCGTCCCTCCTCTCTCTCTGTGCGTCCCTCCTCTCTCTCTGTGCGTCCCTCCTCTCTCTCTGTGCGTCCCTCCTCTCTCTCTCTGTGCGTCCCTCCTCTCTCTCTCTGTGCGTCCCTCCTCTCTCTCTCTGTGCGTCCCTCCTCTCTCTCTCTGTGCGTCCCTCCTCTCTCTCTCTGTGCGTCCCTCCTCTCTCTCTGTGCGTCCCTCCTCTCTCTGTGCGTCCCTCCTCTCTCTGTGCGTCCCTCCTCTCTCTCTGTGCGTCCCTCCTCTCTCTCTGTGCGTCCCTCCTCTCTCTCTCTGTGCGTCCCTCCTCTCTCTCTCTGTGCGTCCCTCCTCTCTCTCTCTGTGCGTCCTCCTCTCTCTCTCTGTGCGTCCCTCTCTCTCTCTCTGTGCGTCCCTCCTCTCTCTCTGTGCGTCCCTCCTCTCTCTCTCTGTGCGTCCCTCCTCTCTCTCTGTGCGTCCCTCCTCTCTCTCTCTGTGCGTCCCTCCTCTCTCTCTCTGTGCGTCCCTCCTCTCTCTCTCTGTGCGTCCCTCCTCTCTCTCTCTGTGCGTCCCTCCTCTCTCTCTGTGCGTCCCTCCTCTCTCTGTGCGTCCCTCCTCTCTCTCTGTGCGTCCCTCCTCTCTCTCTCTGTGCGTCCCTCCTCTCTCTCTCTGTGCGTCCCTCCTCTCTCTCTGTGCGTCCCTCCTCTCTCTCTCTGTGCGTCCCTCCTCTCTCTCTCTGTGCGTCCCTCCTCTCTCTCTCTGTGCGTCCCTCCTCTCTCTCTGTGCGTCCCTCCTCTCTCTCTCTGTGCGTCCCTCCTCTCTCTCTCTGTGCGTCCCTCCTCTCTCTCTGTGCGTCCCTCCTCTCTCTCTCTGTGCGTCCCTCCTCTCTCTCTCTGTGCGTCCCTCCTCTCTCTCTCTGTGCGTCCCTCCTCTCTCTGTGCGTCCCTCTCTCTCTGTGCGTCCCTCCTCTCTCTCTCTGTGCGTCCCTCCTCTCTCTCTCTGTGCGTCCCTCCTCTCTCTCTCTGTGCGTCCCTCCTCTCTCTGTGCGTCCTCCTCTCTCTGTGCGTCCCTCCTCTCTCTCTCTGTGCGTCCCTCCTCTCTCTCTCTGTGCGTCCCTCCTCTCTCTCTCTGTGCGTCCCTCCTCTCTCTCTCTGTGCGTCCCTCCTCTCTCTCTCTGTGCGTCCCTCCTCTCTCTCTCTGTGCGTCCCTCCTCTCTCTCTCTGTGCGTCCCTCCTCTCTCTCTGTGCGTCCCTCCTCTCTCTCTGTGCGTCCCTCCTCTCTCTCTGTGCGTCCCTCCTCTCTCTCTCTGTGCGTCCCTCCTCTCTCTCTCTGTGCGTCCCTCCTCTCTCTCTCTGTGCGTCCCTCCTCTCTCTCTCTGTGCGTCCCTCCTCTCTCTGTGCGTCCCTCCTCTCTCTGTGCGTCCCTCCTCTCTCTCTGTGCGTCCCTCCTCTCTCTCTGTGCGTCCCTCCTCTCTCTCTCTGTGCGTCCCTCCTCTCTCTCTCTGTGCGTCCCTCCTCTCTCTCTCTGTGCGTCCCTCCTCTCTCTCTCTGTGCGTCCCTCCTCTCTCTCTCTGTGCGTCCCTCCTCTCTCTCTCTGTGCGTCCCTCCTCTCTCTCTCTGTGCGTCCCTCCTCTCTCTCTCTGTGCGTCCCTCCTCTCTCTCTCTGTGCGTCCCTCCTCTCTCTCTCTGTGCGTCCCTCCTCTCTCTCTGTGCGTCCCTCCTCTCTCTCTCTGTGCGTCCCTCCTCTCTCTCTCTGTGCGTCCCTCCTCTCTCTCTGTGCGTCCCTCCTCTCTCTCTCTGTGCGTCCCTCCTCTCTCTGTGCGTCCCTCCTCTCTCTCTCTGTGCGTCCCTCCTCTCTCTCTCTGTGCGTCCCTCCTCTCTCTCTCTGTGCGTCCCTCCTCTCTCTCTCTGTGCGTCCCTCCTCTCTCTCTCTGTGCGTCCCTCCTCTCTCTCTCTGTGCGTCCCTCCTCTCTCTCTCTGTGCGTCCCTCCTCTCTCTCTGTGCGTCCCTCTCTCTCTCTGTGCGTCCCTCCTCTCTCTCTCTGTGCGTCCCTCCTCTCTCTCTGTGCGTCCCTCCTCTCTCTCTCTGTGCGTCCCTCCTCTCTCTCTCTGTGCGTCCCTCCTCTCTCTCTCTCTCTGTGCGTCCCTCCTCTCTCTCTCTGTGCGTCCCTCCTCTCTCTGTGCGTCCCTCCTCTCTCTCTGTGCGTCCCTCCTCTCTCTCTCTGTGCGTCCCTCCTCTCTCTCTCTGTGCGTCCTCCTCTCTCTCTCTGTGCGTCCCTCCTCTCTCTCTGTGCGTCCCTCCTCTCTCTCTCTGTGCGTCCCTCCTCTCTCTCTCTGTGCGTCCCTCCTCTCTCTCTCTGTGCGTCCCTCCTCTCTCTCTCTGTGCGTCCCTCCTCTCTCTCTCTGTGCGTCCCTCCTCTCTCTCTCTGTGCGTCCCTCCTCTCTCTCTGTGCGTCCCTCTCTCTCTCTCTGTGCGTCCCTCCTCTCTCTCTCTGTGCGTCCCTCCTCTCTCTCTCTGTGCGTCCCTCCTCTCTCTCTCTGTGCGTCCCTCTCTCTCTCTCTGTGCGTCCCTCCTCTCTCTCTGTGCGTCCCTCCTCTCTCTCTCTGTGCGTCCCTCCTCTCTCTCTCTGTGCGTCCCTCCTCTCTCTCTGTGCGTCCCTCCTCTCTCTCTCTGTGCGTCCCTCCTCTCTCTCTCTGTGCGTCCCTCCTCTCTCTCTCTGTGCGTCCCTCCTCTCTCTCTCTGTGCGTCCCTCCTCTCTCTCTCTGTGCGTCCTCCTCTCTCTCTCTGTGCGTCCCTCCTCTCTCTCTCTGTGCGTCCCTCCTCTCTCTCTGTGCGTCCCTCCTCTCTCTCTCTGTGCGTCCCTCCTCTCTCTCTCTGTGCGTCCCTCCTCTCTCTCTGTGCGTCCCTCCTCTCTCTCTCTGTGCGTCCCTCCTCTCTCTCTCTGTGCGTCCCTCTCTCTCTCTCTGTGCGTCCCTCCTCTCTCTCTCTGTGCGTCCCTCCTCTCTCTCTCTGTGCGTCCCTCCTCTCTCTCTCTGTGCGTCCCTCCTCTCTCTCTGTGCGTCCCTCCTCTCTCTCTCTGTGCGTCCCTCTCTCTCTCTCTGTGCGTCCCTCCTCTCTCTCTGTGCGTCCCTCCTCTCTCTCTCTGTGCGTCCCTCCTCTCTCTCTGTGCGTCCCTCCTCTCTCTCTCTGTGCGTCCCTCCTCTCTCTCTCTGTGCGTCCCTCCTCTCTCTCTCTGTGCGTCCCTCCTCTCTCTCTGTGCGTCCCTCCTCTCTCTCTCTGTGCGTCCTCCTCTCTCTCTGTGCGTCCCTCCTCTCTCTCTCTGTGCGTCCCTCCTCTCTCTCTCTGTGCGTCCCTCCTCTCTCTCTCTGTGCGTCCCTCCTCTCTCTCTCTGTGCGTCCCTCCTCTCTCTCTGTGCGTCCCTCCTCTCTCTCTCTGTGCGTCCCTCCTCTCTCTCTGTGCGTCCCTCCTCTCTCTCTCTGTGCGTCCCTCCTCTCTCTCTCTGTGCGTCCCTCCTCTCTCTCTCTGTGCGTCCCTCCTCTCTCTGTGCGTCCCTCCTCTCTCTCTCTGTGCGTCCCTCCTCTCTCTCTCTGTGCGTCCCTCCTCTCTCTCTCTGTGCGTCCCTCCTCTCTCTGTGCGTCCCTCCTCTCTCTCTCTGTGCGTCCCTCCTCTCTCTCTGTGCGTCCCTCCTCTCTCTCTCTGTGCGTCCCTCCTCTCTCTCTGTGCGTCCCTCCTCTCTCTGTGCGTCCCTCCTCTCTCTCTGTGCGTCCCTCCTCTCTCTCTCTGTGCGTCCCTCCTCTCTCTCTCTGTGCGTCCTCCTCTCTCTGTGCGTCCTCCTCTCTCTCTGTGCGTCCCTCCTCTCTCTCTCTGTGCGTCCCTCCTCTCTCTCTGTGCGTCCCTCCTCTCTCTCTCTGTGCGTCCCTCCTCTCTCTCTGTGCGTCCCTCCTCTCTCTCTCTGTGCGTCCCTCCTCTCTCTCTCTGTGCGTCCCTCCTCTCTCTCTGTGCGTCCCTCCTCTCTCTCTCTGTGCGTCCCTCCTCTCTCTCTCTGTGCGTCCCTCCTCTCTCTCTCTGTGCGTCCCTCCTCTCTCTCTGTGCGTCCCTCTCTCTCTCTCTGTGCGTCCCTCCTCTCTCTCTCTGTGCGTCCCTCCTCTCTCTCTGTGCGTCCCTCCTCTCTCTCTCTGTGCGTCCCTCCTCTCTCTCTGTGCGTCCCTCCTCTCTCTCTCTGTGCGTCCCTCCTCTCTCTCTGTGCGTCCCTCCTCTCTCTCTCTGTGCGTCCCTCCTCTCTCTCTCTGTGCGTCCCTCCTCTCTCTCTCTGTGCGTCCCTCCTCTCTCTCTCTGTGCGTCCCTCCTCTCTCTCTGTGCGTCCTCCTCTCTCTCTCTGTGCGTCCCTCCTCTCTCTCTCTGTGCGTCCCTCCTCTCTCTCTCTGTGCGTCCCTCCTCTCTCTCTCTGTGCGTCCTCCTCTCTCTGTGCGTCCCTCCTCTCTCTCTCTGTGCGTCCCTCCTCTCTCTCTGTGCGTCCCTCCTCTCTCTCTCTGTGCGTCCCTCCTCTCTCTCTGTGCGTCCCTCCTCTCTCTGTGCGTCCCTCTCTCTCTCTCTGTGCGTCCCTCCTCTCTCTCTCTGTGCGTCCCTCCTCTCTCTCTCTGTGCGTCCCTCCTCTCTCTGTGCGTCCCTCCTCTCTCTCTCTGTGCGTCCCTCCTCTCTCTCTCTGTGCGTCCCTCCTCTCTCTCTCTGTGCGTCCCTCCTCTCTCTCTCTGTGCGTCCCTCCTCTCTCTGTGCGTCCCTCCTCTCTCTCTCTGTGCGTCCCTCCTCTCTCTCTGTGCGTCCCTCCTCTCTCTCTCTGTGCGTCCCTCCTCTCTCTCTCTGTGCGTCCCTCCTCTCTCTCTGTGCGTCCCTCCTCTCTCTCTGTGCGTCCCTCCTCTCTCTCTGTGCGTCCCTCCTCTCTCTCTCTGTGCGTCCCTCCTCTCTCTCTCTGTGCGTCCCTCCTCTCTCTGTGCGTCCCTCTCTCTCTGGTCCTCCTCTCTCTGTGCGTCCCTCCTCTCTCTCTCTGTGCGTCCCTCCTCTCTCTCTGTGCGTCCCTCCTCTCTCTCTCTGTGCGTCCCTCCTCTCTCTCTCTGTGCGTCCCTCCTCTCTCTCTGTGCGTCCCTCCTCTCTCTCTCTGTGCGTCCCTCCTCTCTCTCTCTGTGCGTCCCTCCTCTCTCTCTGTGCGTCCCTCCTCTCTCTCTCTGTGCGTCCCTCCTCTCTCTCTGTGCGTCCCTCCTCTCTCTCTCTGTGCGTCCCTCCTCTCTCTCTGTGCGTCCCTCCTCTCTCTCTCTGTGCGTCCCTCCTCTCTCTCTCTGTGCGTCCCTCCTCTCTCTCTCTGTGCGTCCCTCCTCTCTCTCTCTGTGCGTCCCTCCTCTCTCTCTCTGTGCGTCCCTCCTCTCTCTCTGTGCGTCCCTCCTCTCTCTCTGTGCGTCCTCCTCTCTCTCTCTGTGCGTCCCTCCTCTCTCTCTGTGCGTCCCTCCTCTCTCTCTCTGTGCGTCCCTCCTCTCTCTCTCTGTGCGTCCCTCCTCTCTCTCTCTGTGCGTCCCTCCTCTCTCTCTGTGCGTCCCTCCTCTCTCTCTGTGCGTCCCTCCTCTCTCTCTCTGTGCGTCCCTCCTCTCTCTCTCTGTGCGTCCCTCCTCTCTCTCTCTGTGCGTCCCTCCTCTCTCTCTCTGTGCGTCCCTCCTCTCTCTCTCTGTGCGTCCCTCCTCTCTCTCTCTGTGCGTCCCTCCTCTCTCTCTGTGCGTCCCTCCTCTCTCTCTGTGCGTCCCTCCTCTCTCTCTCTGTGCGTCCCTCCTCTCTCTCTCTGTGCGTCCCTCCTCTCTCTCTCTGTGCGTCCCTCCTCTCTCTCTGTGCGTCCCTCCTCTCTCTCTCTGTGCGTCCCTCCTCTCTCTCTCTGTGCGTCCCTCCTCTCTCTCTCTGTGCGTCCCTCTCTCTCTCTCTGTGCGTCCCTCCTCTCTCTCTCTGTGCGTCCCTCCTCTCTCTCTGTGCGTCCCTCCTCTCTCTCTCTCTGTGCGTCCCTCCTCTCTCTCTGTGCGTCCCTCCTCTCTCTCTCTGTGCGTCCCTCCTCTCTCTCTCTGTGCGTCCCTCCTCTCTCTCTGTGCGTCCCTCCTCTCTCTCTGTGCGTCCCTCCTCTCTCTCTGTGCGTCCCTCCTCTCTCTCTGTGCGTCCCTCCTCTCTCTCTCTGTGCGTCCCTCCTCTCTCTCTCTGTGCGTCCCTCCTCTCTCTCTCTGTGCGTCCCTCCTCTCTCTCTGTGCGTCCCTCCTCTCTCTCTGTGCGTCCCTCCTCTCTCTCTGTGCGTCCCTCCTCTCTCTCTGTGCGTCCCTCCTCTCTCTCTCTGTGCGTCCCTCCTCTCTCTCTCTGTGCGTCCTCCTCTCTCTCTCTGTGCGTCCCTCCTCTCTCTCTGTGCGTCCCTCCTCTCTCTCTGTGCGTCCCTCCTCTCTCTCTCTGTGCGTCCCTCCTCTCTCTCTCTGTGCGTCCCTCCTCTCTCTCTCTGTGCGTCCCTCCTCTCTCTCTGTGCGTCCCTCCTCTCTCTCTGTGTGTCCCTCCTCTCTCTCTCTGTGCGTCCCTCCTCTCTCTCTCTGTGCGTCCCTCCTCTCTCTCTCTGTGCGTCCCTCCTCTCTCTCTCTGTGCGTCCCTCCTCTCTCTCTCTGTGCGTCCCTCCTCTCTCTCTCTGTGCGTCCCTCCTCTCTCTCTGTGCGTCCCTCCTCTCTCTCTGTGCGTCCCTCCTCTCTCTCTCTGTGCGTCCCTCCTCTCTCTCTCTGTGCGTCCCTCCTCTCTCTCTCTGTGCGTCCCTCCTCTCTCTCTCTGTGCGTCCCTCCTCTCTCTCTGTGCGTCCCTCCTCTCTCTCTCTGTGCGTCCCTCCTCTCTCTCTGTGCGTCCCTCCTCTCTCTCTCTGTGCGTCCCTCCTCTCTCTCTCTGTGCGTCCCTCCTCTCTCTCTCTGTGCGTCCCTCCTCTCTCTCTCTGTGCGTCCCTCCTCTCTCTCTGTGCGTCCCTCCTCTCTCTCTGTGCGTCCCTCCTCTCTCTCTCTGTGCGTCCCTCCTCTCTCTCTGTGCGTCCCTCCTCTCTCTCTCTGTGCGTCCCTCCTCTCTCTCTGTGCGTCCCTCCTCTCTCTGTGCGTCCCTCTCTCTCTGTGCGTCCCTCCTCTCTCTCTCTGTGCGTCCCTCCTCTCTCTCTGTGCGTCCCTCCTCTCTCTCTCTGTGCGTCCCTCCTCTCTCTCTCTGTGCGTCCCTCCTCTCTCTCTGTGCGTCCCTCCTCTCTCTCTCTGTGCGTCCCTCCTCTCTCTCTGTGCGTCCCTCCTCTCTCTCTGTGCGTCCCTCCTCTCTCTCTCTGTGCGTCCCTCCTCTCTCTCTGTGCGTCCCTCCTCTCTCTCTCTGTGCGTCCTCCTCTCTCTCTCTGTGCGTCCCTCCTCTCTCTCTCTGTGCGTCCCTCCTCTCTCTCTCTCTGTGCGTCCCTCCTCTCTCTCTCTGTGCGTCCCTCCTCTCTCTCTCTGTGCGTCCCTCCTCTCTCTCTCTGTGCGTCCCTCCTCTCTCTCTCTGTGCGTCCCTCCTCTCTCTCTGTGCGTCCCTCCTCTCTCTCTCTGTGCGTCCCTCCTCTCTCTCTGTGCGTCCCTCCTCTCTCTCTCTGTGCGTCCCTCCTCTCTCTCTCTGTGCGTCCCTCCTCTCTCTCTCTGTGCGTCCCTCCTCTCTCTCTCTGTGCGTCCCTCCTCTCTCTCTGTGCGTCCCTCCTCTCTCTCTCTGTGCGTCCCTCCTCTCTCTCTCTGTGCGTCCCTCCTCTCTCTCTGTGCGTCCTCCTCTCTCTCTCTGTGCGTCCCTCCTCTCTCTCTCTGTGCGTCCCTCCTCTCTCTCTCTGTGCGTCCCTCCTCTCTCTCTGTGCGTCCCTCCTCTCTCTCTCTGTGCGTCCCTCCTCTCTCTCTCTGTGCGTCCCTCCTCTCTCTCTCTGTGCGTCCCTCCTCTCTCTCTCTGTGCGTCCCTCCTCTCTCTCTGTGCGTCCCTCCTCTCTCTCTCTGTGCGTCCCTCCTCTCTCTCTCTGTGCGTCCCTCCTCTCTCTCTCTGTGCGTCCCTCCTCTCTCTCTCTGTGCGTCCCTCCTCTCTCTCTCTGTGCGTCCCTCCTCTCTCTCTGTGCGTCCCTCCTCTCTCTCTCTCTGTGCGTCCCTCCTCTCTCTCTCTGTGCGTCCCTCCTCTCTCTCTCTGTGCGTCCCTCCTCTCTCTCTCTGTGCGTCCCTCCTCTCTCTCTGTGCGTCCCTCCTCTCTCTCTGTGCGTCCCTCCTCTCTCTCTGTGCGTCCCTCCTCTCTCTCTGTGCGTCCTCCTCTCTCTCTCTGTGCGTCCCTCCTCTCTCTCTCTGTGCGTCCCTCCTCTCTCTCTCTGTGCGTCCCTCCTCTCTCTCTGTGCGTCCCTCCTCTCTCTCTGTGCGTCCCTCCTCTCTCTCTGTGCGTCCCTCCTCTCTCTCTGTGCGTCCCTCCTCTCTCTCTCTGTGCGTCCCTCCTCTCTCTCTGTGCGTCCCTCCTCTCTCTCTCTGTGCGTCCCTCCTCTCTCTCTCTGTGCGTCCCTCCTCTCTCTCTCTGTGCGTCCCTCCTCTCTCTCTGTGCGTCCCTCCTCTCTCTCTGTGCGTCCCTCCTCTCTCTCTCTGTGCGTCCCTCCTCTCTCTCTGTGCGTCCCTCCTCTCTCTCTCTGTGCGTCCCTCCTCTCTCTCTCTGTGCGTCCCTCCTCTCTCTCTCTGTGCGTCCCTCCTCTCTCTCTCTGTGCGTCCCTCCTCTCTCTCTCTGTGCGTCCCTCCTCTCTCTCTCTGTGCGTCCCTCCTCTCTCTCTCTGTGCGTCCCTCCTCTCTCTCTGTGCGTCCCTCCTCTCTCTCTGTGCGTCCCTCCTCTCTCTCTCTGTGCGTCCCTCCTCTCTCTCTCTGTGCGTCCCTCCTCTCTCTCTCTGTGCGTCCCTCCTCTCTCTCTCTGTGCGTCCCTCCTCTCTCTCTGTGCGTCCCTCCTCTCTCTCTCTGTGCGTCCCTCCTCTCTCTCTCTCTCTGTGCGTCCCTCCTCTCTCTCTGTGCGTCCCTCCTCTCTCTGTGCGTCCTCCTCTCTCTCTGTGCGTCCCTCCTCTCTCTCTCTGTGCGTCCCTCCTCTCTCTCTCTGTGCGTCCCTCCTCTCTCTCTCTGTGCGTCCCTCCTCTCTCTCTGTGCGTCCCTCCTCTCTCTCTCTGTGCGTCCCTCCTCTCTCTCTGTGCGTCCCTCCTCTCTCTCTGTGCGTCCCTCCTCTCTCTCTCTGTGCGTCCCTCCTCTCTCTCTGTGCGTCCCTCCTCTCTCTCTCTGTGCGTCCCTCCTCTCTCTCTGTGCGTCCCTCCTCTCTCTCTCTGTGCGTCCCTCCTCTCTCTCTGTGCGTCCCTCCTCTCTCTCTCTGTGCGTCCCTCCTCTCTCTCTCTGTGCGTCCCTCCTCTCTCTCTGTGCGTCCCTCCTCTCTCTCTGTGCGTCCCTCCTCTCTCTCTGTGCGTCCCTCCTCTCTCTCTGTGCGTCCCTCCTCTCTCTCTCTGTGCGTCCCTCCTCTCTCTCTGTGCGTCCCTCCTCTCTCTCTCTGTGCGTCCCTCCTCTCTCTCTCTGTGCGTCCCTCCTCTCTCTCTGTGCGTCCCTCCTCTCTCTCTGTGCGTCCTCTCTCTCTCTGTGCGTCCCTCCTCTCTCTCTGTGCGTCCCTCCTCTCTCTCTGTGCGTCCCTCCTCTCTCTCTCTGTGCGTCCCTCCTCTCTCTCTCTGTGCGTCCCTCCTCTCTCTCTGTGCGTCCCTCCTCTCTCTCTGTGCGTCCCTCCTCTCTCTCTCTGTGCGTCCCTCCTCTCTCTCTCTGTGCGTCCCTCCTCTCTCTCTGTGCGTCCCTCCTCTCTCTCTGTGCGTCCCTCCTCTCTCTCTGTGCGTCCCTCCTCTCTCTCTCTGTGCGTCC